>NC_046186.1:86527905-86830936 GCF_011004875.1 Balearica regulorum gibbericeps | reverse complement strand
TTATATATCTGTAAACTTAGAGTATTTCATGCAACAACAATAGCTCTGTCAGGTCAAGCGGACCCAAATGGTCCAATGGAATTATTAGCTCTCTGATACTGCTAAGTAATTAAAATAATTTGGTACTACACAATGATAATAAAATGTTGTATGGCACACTGGAGCAGAGAAGGTCGTTGCCTTTAAATGAAAAATGTATAGTAGTTAGCATTTGTGATCAGATGTATTTATTTTTGGCAGAAAAGCCATGAGGGCATATGAAAGAGAGCAGCCTGTGCCAGGTTCTTCCTGTGATCATCTCAGCCCTGATGAGTTTTTATCTCTGTGCCTGAGTATGAGAAATTGAATAGTTTGGCAAACTCTGAAGACTTCAAAAGCCCATACACTTCTAAATAAAATATTTATTTTTAGCTAGAATCAGGAAGCCTTTTGAAATTTCTCTGTTACTCATTTAAGAATTGTTTTAGCATATTTTTATTCGGGTTGCAGAAATATTCTTAAGTTGTTGGATGTTCTGTCTAGGGTCTTTTACCAAACAGAAAACATACGGGCATTAATGTAAACGTAGGAATTTGGGTATGTCTGCCGGCTTGCAGCTTGAAGCACTCAGGTAGTAGCCTCATGTCAAAGGAGTTCCAGACCTTTTAGCGAAGCCTGGGTTTCCTCCTGCCTGTAGTACGGATGTAAGAAGAGGAAAGAAACCGTATGGGAATTTGGGCTGAGATACATCTATCTCCTTCTGGTTTCTGATAATACCTCTGATTTGTTCCTGAGGCAAATCAGGGAGTTAGTACTGGGAAGGGAGCAGGGGCAAGTGGCAGGGATGGTTGAAGCTGAGGTGTCCGACTTCGCCGCAGGCGCAGCCACTGATCTCACTGCGGGGGCAGTGGCTTTTGGCACGGGGGCTGGCAGCCGCAAGAAGCTGTTCCTTACCCTTCAGCTGTCACTACCTTTGCTTTGCTTAAGACACAGCAGCAGCAAATGATGAAATCCCGTGATTGAAGCCCTGGGTTCAGTCCTGGCAAAATCTGCAATATAACTATAATCTTAAATGCACGTTTAAGTACCTTCTTGTATCAGATTTGAAGGGAAAGGGCAGGAGGGAAATAGGAAAATAGCAACATCTGCTTTTAGGCCGTTGCTATTTGAGTCGTACTATTTTTGTACAATTATCTGCAGCACAACAAAGCCTGTAGAAATGACTCTCGTTACTTGCTTTTGTGTTGTTGCCATGCGAAGTAGTAAAAAGATCAGAAAACTGCTAACCAGGCTGATCTTTTCATTGTGTTGCCAGTGATACTTTAAACTCTATGGGCAGCCCTAGTGGTGCCCACCACCCCTTCCCCCAGCGCCTTGAATTTACAGGGAGGAAAATACCCGTAAGGGTGTCTGATTCTGAAACTTGTCGCTGTGGCCCTGGGGGTTGTGCTTTCTCTCTGGCCGTCGTATCGGCGTTGCATCACTTGGAAAACAGAGCTTGTCCCTGGGCAAAACCCCCTGCCTTCCTGCGGAGTCGTGTTGTGTGTCCTCCCACTACCGAAATCCCAGCTCTACCTCCTCCCCCCTGCCTCGGACCACCCCGTGCAGTGTCCTGCCAGCGTCCAGAGGGAACTTGCAGCTCCGGGCCCTGCTGCGAGTGCTGGCTGGCGGCGGGCTGCCCGCCGCTGGGACGGGGACGGGGACGGGGCTGAGCCAGGCCCTGCGCGAGGGAGCTCGGCTCAAACTGCTGTCTTTCCTTCAGTGGAAACTCCACTCTGGGGATCTCTCTCTTCTATTCAGTAAGCTAGATTCAGGAATCCTGCGGGAAGTGTGTATGTGCCTAGTCTTTTCTCCATCACGATGCGTTTGCCCGACCATTCGGAGTCTGTTAGGGAAGGACGTACGGACTGACAGAGTGCGTGATCTCATCAGCTCCTGTTCCCTTTGGTAACTGAGCTAATATCAGTAAAAGGCTAAAAAAGTACTGTCAGGAAAGGAAAATCAGTATTTTAAAGGACTTTTACATATTTTTAATTAAAATATTATTGTTGAAGATCTAATGTGGAAAGACTGAACTAAGGTTTTGTGGTGTTCGTGTCTCTGCACGATTTTTAGGGTCCCCAAGCATATGCTTTGAGGGGAGCTTAAAAGATGTATAAATGAGGAAGCATAACAGATATGCATCAGAAAAATACAAAACTTTGAGACAAGCTGTGCTAGTGTCCTTTTAAAATGTTTTATTGTGGTATTTTGTAAGTTAATGAATTTCAGCTTATGTGAAAATAGACTGTTTACTTGGAATGTCATTTAGTAAGTTAGCTAGTTTGTTAATACAAATGCTTTTTTTTTTTTTTAGTTGAGAAGTCTGTTTGTGAATTGTGACATGTTTTCAGCACTTCCAGCTGAGCATGCTTGTGATGAAATACAAAGGCGTATTTCAGCAATGTGACCCCATTCTCTTCTCATAGTATAATTTATTTTTTCCACCATTCTGATTTGGCTAATGTGTCTCTTCTGTTTGATTCTTGAAAATAACAACTGTGCCGTTTTGGTTCTCTAGGAAAGTTTAAGGTAGATGAAAGTTTGATTTCTGGACATCAAATGATGAACACTTAATTACCAATACCTCATTAACTTTCATAGTCAGAAAGAACTGTAACGTTTGACATAATTTTTGACATATATCACACTTGGATAATAAACTAGATGGAAATTGTTGAAATACTGCATATGATGACAATACAAGACATTGAAATACCTGTGTTGTAGTTAGTTTTATAATAAATTTTCAAAATACATAAGCTGTGAGAGAAGCAGAATTCATCTCAGACATTGTGATTTATTAATAAAGTAGAGGTATACAAGTTGGAATGTGGCAGTGATTTTTTTTTTTTTTTTTTAATTGGACAACTTGGAATGTCATAATGCAGTTGAACCATTAGTAAGATTCAAATAGTTATTCCTTATGAATAAAACCTGAAATTGAACAACGGTGCTTGCTCTTTAGTATTTATATGATACATAAAGAATTAGTGTGTTTGGGAGTTTTGAGATTATAATCTAGTTATCTAGTTTATTTAAATGAATAATTCGGTGGAGGTGGTGTATAGCTGCTCCTCTTATTCCTGTCACGCTTTATCTCAGAGTACTGTTTGGCTGCAGTCTGTCAGTGGATGAGATTCTTACGGTAGTGTTAATTTTGAGTTCATTGGAAGGAAAATTCACTTTAAAGTAAAAGAAGAAGGAAGATCAGGCTGATGTTCTTCAGCATCATGTTTTTAATTTGGCCGATCGAGTGCATCACAGTTCCTTTGAAGTAGCTTCAGCCACTTCCTATACAACACCAAGACAAGGGATTCTTGTCAGATTATCTTTGAGCAAATAACGTTACGTATTTTCTCTCATACTGAAGTATTTGTGTAGCTGTTCAGTAAGCGTGAGAGAGCTCAAGGCGTAGGATAGAGCCTGTCTGTCCATCTCTGTGTGCCTGTAACAGTCAGGTACTGTACCTGCCCCTATCCTTCCCCCGAGAGATGGGTGGCAAGTTTCCCAGGTCTTGAACTGTGGAAAAACAGTGGTGTTTTTCTCACACACTGCTCTCGATGGATGCCAAATGGAGATGCCATTCACTGGAGATATAATAAAGACACCAAGAATTTGATCCTGCTTCTGCTGTCATTTCTAACACCAAGCCTTGGAAATGGCCGGGGCAGATTCAGCTTGACAGATGGGTGTGAAATTGGATTTTTGTCTTGAACATCAACTCTTACAGTCAGTGGACTCACACTGAGTTTAGACTTTTATTTCCCTGTGTGCGTGTGTAATGCATGAACACACAAAACCTGTATTTCTGGTCCTTAGAGTGAATTGCTGGGTGCTGAAGGTGCAGCCTCCTGTCTGGTTCGAGTGTGTTCTGCCTGAATTTGCACAGCCCGCTAGAGGAGGAAGATTGTCCTGTGCTAAAGCTTGGCAGCTGGGACCGAGCAGCGCGATTTTTGGCAGACTGACAATTCCTGTGCTTAACAAAAGCTCGTCTTACTCCTCTTGGACGCAGGTTACTGGGCGCGCCTTGCGGTGCTCACATTGCTCTTGGACTTTCTGACTTCTCAGGTCAGAAGTGGGGAAAAGCTGCGGCAACAGCAGCTGGATACCATTTCCTTGTGGCACCAAACATGACGTGCCGCTGGCTGTAGAGAGACATCTTCCTGTCGTGATCATCAGACCTGTAGTTTATGTTGGGTGTTTCATTCTTTGTCATTGAACCTCAGCTTCACTCTCCCTTGGGATGTATGGAGAAGCTTCTGAGTTGTTACTGAGGCTCTGTGTCAATCTAAGTAATTATCTCTGCAGCAGTTCCACCTTATTTGTCTTTCTAACAGTTTTGTTACAGCCGAAATTTGCAGAGATTTTGCTTTCTGTTTTTAAATAAAATCTGACAATTAATGAACAAAGGTGGCATCCCTCCAGAAAGATAATTGCCAAGTTTCTGTAGCATGGCCTGGCGCGTTGGTGACATGGCTTACAAAATCTGTCTCAAATGGCTCCGTCTCCAGTCTCCTGAATGTGGCGTTGAAGTACCGCATCCCTCTGCATACACTTGCACGCATCATTTCTACCATACTCTGTGCTTCTGCTTTGTCTGAAAGGTTGTTAGGAGAGGATTCTTACTGCATTTCTCTCATTTTCTTCTGGAGGTGATGCCTGAGCTCCGTGTGCCGGGTCCTCGTTTCTTGACAAGAATTCTGCAGGAACCAGTAAATCATTTTAGAGGTTCTCCCATTAGAATTGGGAGCGTGTCTTGCAAGCATCCCAACAATTATATGAAGGTCAAAGGAAGAGTTTACTTGGGGGATGGAAAGCTGTGCCTTTGGTGGCAGGTCAGGAGTCTGGAGTGGGATGTCCACAACACTTCAGCCACAGTTGGTTTGCTGTAGGTGGGGTAGAGCAGGTCAAAAGGAGTGATCTCCAATTCTGGTTGTCCTCACAGCTCTGCTGGTGGAAATGGTGCCGTGAGGGATGGAGGCAAAGTGTATGGAAAGAATTAAGAACCCTTCCTGCTGCAGCTCTCTGTTGAGTTGTATCTGTGCATCTTACTCTCAGCTGCCACTTCCCCTTCCCATAGGGTGTAGGAAGTGGTTGGTGTATGTGAGGGTATAGCTTGTATAAATACCAGTGTAAGCTGTTGTGGAGAGCCATGTGGCTGTGCGGTTTGTTTTTGCAGTCATTGAAGTTTCCAACTGCTTTTAACATCTAGGATATGAAAGGTTCTGCTGTAAGATGGATGAATCCCAAAACACCAGTGACATAAATATACATCGGGCTCCTCCCTTCCGCTTGCAGCCTGGAGTTTTGTGAGTTTTACCTGTTTCACCTCCGCAGAGAGCTAAACTTCTGGCATAATTGGAAATTTCATTATTGATAAACAGTTTTCTATTCAGCCTAGCTACTGAGCATTGAATTGGAGCACCAGCTTCATCCCATCACCTGTGATTGATGAAGTTTGTTTTAATGGTGCTTTTCGTACCTGATTGAAATTATTATTGTTATTGTTTTTTCATTAAGAGTACTGTGCTTCTCTTCCTAAAATGAAGTTTTCAAATTATTATTTTCATAATCATTACTATTTCAGGAGATAGAGAGAACAAGGGAGTGATTTAAAGTCATAGTGAGGCCTGTTCATTTCAGTGCACAAAAAAAAAAAAAAAGGAAAAAAACCCTGAGTAAACCAGTAATAAGCCAGTAAGTTTTTGGGGAAGACGCTTGTCAGCTAATGCATTATCTTTTTCCTCTCCAGCTGCAGATCCATGCATTGCTATATATTATGATCTTACCCTGCCCTTCCTTTTGTTTTTTATTAACTACTTTGGCCTAAATCACAGTTGTTGAAGACTGCAGAGTGAGTGTTTTCTCCTTCTCTTCACATAGTAGTTGTAGCATGAAAGGTCACCGGTTTACTTCAGAGCAAGAGTGGTTTGTTCTACTGGAGATGTGTATTGCACCATTAGAAAAACATTGTTTCTTGTCCTTGACTTGAGAAACAAGAAAATTTTTCTTAGGCTTGTATTTTCATATGAAAAGTTTTAATTCTTGTGAAATGGCATTTTCTGTTTCTGATCTGGAAAAATTATCCCAACTGGGGAAATAAAATTGTTATAGTAAGCTGTTTTCTAATAGATTTTTTTGTACTGTATTTCTCTAATGTTTACTTCGGTTGCTGAGAACTGTGGAAGTGTCTTTAAAAGGATGTGCAGTGGTGGTCACTCGGCCTTGAGTAGAGTACACTACTTGGCTTTGTGTAATCTGCCTTTTTTTTTTTTTTTTGTTGACTTTTTGAGTATTCTTCTCTGAGACAGAAAAATGAGGAAAAATGGCAGTCTGGGTTGTTCCTCTGCAGTAACTCTGTGCTTAGGAATTGTGCAGCTGCTTTGCTGGGGGAACGTACAACTTTGGAAATCTGTTTTAATAGTGCGGAATTGATTGGGATGGCCAGGACGCGTACAAAAGTAATTTTCATAGAAGTGCAGGAATTTGTGCAATAAAACAGAATACTTTGTTTTTAAACACTGGATGTAACTGAATTTATACCTGCGGGATTCTTCTGATGTTGAGTTTATATGTGTTAGCTCCTTAAGCTATGACACCCAAAACCTTTACTTCAAAATACCCGTCTGCTGTTGTACGTTTTCCATTCAGGAAAATGTAAGAGAAAACTGAGTTTAGTTTTGTAAAAGTATTAATCAGATTTACTGTACCATTTTAAATATGTGCAAGTGATAGATTTATTTTTACTTAATAATTGCTTGGGCAGTTACTGAAGATCTGGATCAGATAAAATAGAGAATTTAGTATATGCTCGAAAGGACAAATAAACTGTTGCAGGGAGAAAAGAGTCCATTTGTTCAGTGAAGGGTAATGTTGAAGGGCTGTAGGTGTATCCTGGGAGGGATGGCAGCAGGTCCCACGTCCAAAGAACCTAGCTGTATATACCACGCAGATGTGGTGAGGTACCTAGACGTGCCTTTGCCTGACATCTGTGTGGGTAATTAGAACGGCCCGAAGAGTTTCTAGGTATTTATCTTCATGCGGTTCAATTTATCTGCAAGTCGTGTGAGAGTGATACTTGGAATTTAGCCGTGCTGTGCTATTAGCTAGAGTCTGAACTACTATTTTTGGGATTGACTTTAATGGCTTCTGTCTCTTACAAGAAGTTGGAGACTCAGTTGCTTCTCCACAGACCCTCTTGCAACTACTCGTTTGATCTAGGGTGTAGAAAAACTTATTTCTTTTCCTGGAAATAATTTGGCTGGTTTCAGGTACAGTAATTTCGTTTTGTTTCTTGGTCTCTTTCAGCTTGTACCTCCTTTTAAACCTCAAGTGACATCTGAGACAGACACCAGGTATTTTGATGAAGAATTTACAGCTCAGACTATTACAATAACGCCGCCTGAAAAATGTAAGTCAGAAATTATGCATAAGCATAACTTAAATAATCAATTTATAATAAAGCACTGTGTAAGGTTTTTTCTGTTTGAATGGAAAAAAAGCTATTCTCACTGTTATTAGTAAAAATCTTCATATGGAAGTGTGTAAGAGTAACTCTCAATGTCAGTGTTCTTTTAAAGAAAGAGCAATTACAAAGCTTAGAATATTAGATCACTCTGGGTTGGGTTTTGGTGGTGATGTTGGTGTGGGGTTGTTTGATGGGGTTTTTTGGTCTTTTTAAATAAAAGAAACCATCAAATTTGCTGGCTGGCAGTTAAGGTCCCATTTCATCAAAGTACTTGGAACATGGACCCTGCTTTAAGCATGTGAACACTGCTAGTGGCTTCAGTGGGTTGTTTAGGTTTGGTGAGTTAGGCATATTTTTAAATACTTTGAAGACCAAAAGAAATTAAAAAAAAGAGCTGCCAGACATAAATGGATGTTTCTTGCGTAGATATCAATTACTTGAAAAGAAAATTTCCTATCAAGTCCTGTGGCTCAACAGAGCTCTTAAGTTATTAATATAGATATAATCACTGCGCTGGGCCTTGCACAGAGTTTCTTTGTTGGAGTGACTGCAGTTTCACCACAAGTTGTGTTTTTGTCATCTTCTGCTGCACACATAAGGATCATGATCTGATCGGCCAAGCTCGGGCTTTAACAGAGTTACTTACCAAGCCAGAGCAGTTAAAGTCTTGCTGCTGAGTTCTTGAATGAATTGCCTTTCCAAGAGAGGGGTATTTTTTTTGTTTGTTTTTGGTTTGGGTTGTGGGCTTTGTTTGGTTTTTTTGAGGGGTGGGGAAGGAGGGTCACAAAGGTAGACAATCAAGGCTAGAGTTACAGTTGATTACCCGTTCATAGCGCTAGCTCATTTTTTGGTGTTTCAGGATTCTCGGGCTTAGCTGCCGTTTTGTAGTGTTTCAACAGAGTCATTTAAGTGATTTTAAGTCTTCCTGCTGTGAAAAAAAATAACCCTTTCTTCTCCCATCTATCTTGATAAGAATTTGTTCGTATTTGTAATTTGAACAAATTTTGCTAAAATTTGCACTAACTTGGAGTCTATTGATTCCATATGATGAAGTCATGATCTCTTGAAACTCCGCATATGCAATGAGAATGGCTGTTTATCCATCGAAGGCTGAAGCCATACAAAATACGTGGATGCTGCCGAGAGTTCAGCTTCAAATTGATTGAATTCAGAGCAGGTGATCAGTTCCAACGCAAGGGAATGACCTACATATGTAAAGTTCCTGTCTGGGCCTCTGGCCATGGTGTGGCTGCTGCAGCAGGAAATTTAGCACGGGTTGCAATTCCACCCCAATCATAAGAATAATAAAATGGGGGGTGATGACCAGCAGCAGCAGCAGCGCAGAGGTCAGCTGTGGCGTTGCTGCGGTGGGAAGCCCTCCCAGGGAGCTGGCAGGGCTGCCTCACCGAGGCCGCGGTATGTCACATCACCAGCAGCGCACAGGTGAATTTCCTCTTGTGCCGTGTAGGTCAGGAAGCCCGCTGCCATTTTTGGTGGGCTGCGGTGGTTCAAGGGCCACGTGGGGTTTTCTCTTTTCTGGGTAGTGCAATGAGAAACTATTTGTTCTTCTTTTTTCTTTTAAAATCTACAAGTAAGTGTATTATCTACAGTATCGTATCACCTCTGCCTGATGTGAATATGCAAAAGGGGGTTAAAATGTGGTTTAGGGATGGAGGGCTGGTAACTGTGTATCAGAAAGTTATTGCTGAACTAAAGATCTTTTGTAGCTACAGAAATAATTTTCATTATGTTTAGGCATTATCAGCATTTTCCAAATCACGCTAAGTCATTTTACAAATCACGCTAAGTGAATATTGAAACTAGATCTTGTATTTACAGTAATCAAATCGATAGCAAAACAAAACCAAGCTCTCTACCTTAACCTAAGTTAAATTGGCAGTGTAAAAGGGAGATTGTATTTGAAGTTACAGGATCTGAGAGGCACTGCTGAAGTCAAGCAGCCTGATCACAGCAATTGTTCAAACCTGCATTAGCTCTGGTTTTTCTATGTAGAATATACGAAGATTCAAAAAAATACATAATTCTGAAAGGTTGTTTATAAGTACATCATTAGAATAACAGTTTCAATAAGAGTCTTTAAGGATAAGCACTGTTAAAAAATCCATGTGAGAATGTAGATCCAAATTCTCAGAGTTAGGCAACATCTGGTGCCTAGTTTCCATTGGCATTGCAGGAATTATGTAAATAAAAATATTTATGAATTTGGCTTAGTCTGTGTTTCCTCTGATCCCAGTAAATACTGTAAAAATAAATAGTTTACTAAAAAAATAATATGTAAGAATTGAAACATGTAGAACCTGCATGAATTGTTCATTTTGTAGTCATTTTTCCTTTTAACCCCCTTCAAACAGAGGAATATTGAAATACATCTACAGTAAGATGATAATTTCCTGAACTGATCTTAAGAAACAATGAAAACTGGCTGCTTCAACCGGCAATTGGCTTCCGTGCTGCCAGACACGAGATGTGGGGACAGGTTTTGATTAGCCTAGAACGGGTAGTGACGATTGAAGTTCTCAGGTGATAGTCATAATCAAACAGACCAACTCACCCTGCGCTAAGTGGTGACTTCTTGAAAGGATATCCTTTCCATGGACATCCTTCTGCTGTGCGAGCATAAGTTTACATGAATAAAGTCTCGCTTGAACTTGCGAGCCTTCAGCATTGAACCCTGAAAGACGTACCGCATATCAGGTAAATAATAAAGTTTTGTCACAAAGATAATGATGTTTCGAACTTCTCCCTTGCTACAGATGACGAGGATGGTATGGACTGCATGGACAATGAGAGGCGGCCGCATTTCCCCCAGTTTTCCTACTCTGCAAGTGGACGAGAATAACTTTTTTGTTCTGCTGCTTCACTGTCATCTTAGGTTTATCACTGAAAATGGTTCCTGAACATCACCACCAGTCCTAGATAGTATTTAAGATAGCAGGGGCACTTTCAGAGACCATTCCAAATTGAACAAGTTTCTTTCCCAAACCTACCTAAGATCCATTTTGGTTTTGCATGAAATTTGAGATTTTTTTTTCTCTACTACGCTCTCCTGCTGTTGCTGCTGCCCACGGTCTCAGTATAAAAGCAACGTCAAGAAGTTACTAACAGTTTCTTTGAAGGTAGATGACTTGACTTCAGCATTGTACACTTTGTGCACAAGTAGTCATCTGTTTTTCCTCACAGTGGAGGCTAAACAAAAAAACGCGTTGGTCCAGCTTATCTTCTTCTAGAAGATGAATCAAAATTGTAATTAGTCTAAAAAAAGACTAGTCGATAACATTTTCTTGCATCTGTTTGTGCTGGTTAGAACAAGGAAACGTGGGGTGGTGATGTACATATGCAAGGCTTTTGTTAGGCATATCATTACTTGAAGCAGGTCTCTGTCATTAACATCTGGCTGGAATTTGTTTGGGAAACGTTTGAGAGAAGGACTTAAACTGTTGATATATATAAATATATATATATATTATTTTTTAATTACTGTTGGATACTACAGAAGAAGCAGAAGGGCTGGGCTCACCCAGCCTGCCACTTAGAACTTCCAGGTTCATGTGCAATCATGGAGAATCGAACATTATACATGCAAGAAGTGAAGGCATAAAAGCAGCAGTTGAAGTTGTTTAAGGGGTCTTATAATTTGCACCAGATAACATCTTTCTCATGCTTTTCTTTTTCCTTTCATGATATACATCACCTCTGATGGCTGAAGAATGTAGACAGGCATAATGGTATTGCTTTTCACCAAAATGTGTGCACCAAGGTAAACAGGTGTTTGCCTTACTTGTTTTTATTTTGAGTTTGTGAATTAGCTTTTTCTCCAGGTGTTTAACTCTGAATATTCTTCTTTTTTTGTTTTGTTTTTTTTTTTTTTTTTTTTTGTTATACTGCAGTAGTATTTATTTTTAGAGATAAGGATTGTATGTGTCATGTTTGCAAATGCTGCTACATCTTAGATAGAACAGGCTTATAGCAGTTAGTTTTGTAATATATGGAAGGACTGTACAAGCTGAAGGGAATAATGCACTTTTCTCCCATGTGGAAATTTTAACAAGGCTCTGAAATTGTACATACTGCTTAGAATCAGATTTTTGTGAATGAAACACTGTCTTAATTCTTTGGCAATGGAGGTGAGGAATTCCAGCTTCATCTGCCAAAGGGTTAAGAGCAGACAAAAAAAAAAAAAAGCTACATCTTGTGCTCCACTGAGGATAAATGTATTGTAAGGGCCTGATGGCGCAATAGCAAATTTCTGTTCGATATGAAGGAAATGCATTTGAACAACAAGACCACAGCGATTACAAGAAAAGCACTTTATTTTAATAACGAATATAGTAAAATTCTGGGATCAGCCATTCTCAAGCAAGGTTTGCCCTCAACCAAAAGAGTCCCAAACCCAGCATGTTACATGGAACTGTGGTACCTGATTGACTGAATTTAAACCGTCATGAGAAACGCTCCACTGATAGGAAAATGTCTTTCCATTTCCAAAGATCTGTATCTAACAGAACGTGTGCATAAACTTTAGCTTTGATCTTCAGCAGTGATAATCTTAATAATAAACCCTGTGGTGCTAGGAGTCGGGACATCATGCGGCGCCGCGATAGCCCGTGTGCGCGTGCCCTTGCTAACGGCATCTGAAAACCCTGACTCCACGGGATTATCATTCGAAGTATCTCTGCGTTCGGCTCTTGTTAAGCTCCCACGAAGACTGTGATATCGCAGAGTATTCCTGGTTGCGCTGTGTGAATGAGTAGATGAGTCCGAAAGGAGAGGTGTTCCTACGCAGATGCCTTTTAGCCTCTTGACGTGGAAAGTCGAGCGCCCGAGCACGAAGCCCACTGCTGGCAGTGCATGTGCTGGGACGGTCAAGGGGTAGACGGGCTTTTTAGCAAGGCAGCTAAAGATGCAGGCTAATTCAGACAATTTTTCATGTTTTTGTCTTTTATCTTTGGGAATGGATGGCTAATCGGTCAGAAGTGCATCATGATGTACATTGTAACTGCATAGGATCTCATTCTGTCACCTTGTAACACTAAACGCCTGTAGAGGTTATCCCTCTAGGGCCAGAGAGAGGAGCACAGCAAATGCATTGCAGGTCTGTTCTGCACCAGTAGTGTAGAGGTGTCTACACTGCCGCAGCGAGTGACTGAAATAACCAAGTATTTAATAGACGGGCATTAATTAGTTCTCTGCAAAGGCCTCGTACTTACAGACTAAAACTATGGTGAGTCAAAATCTGTGTTAGATGCCTGTGTTTTTTTCCCCTACATTTTCAGCTTGTAATAGCAATAAGTTTCTTGACGCAGGGCACCTCTAGCTAATGACCAGCTGGCACCGTGCCTCTGGCCAGCCGTTCCTCGCGTGCAGAAGAAACCCTGTGGTTAGCTCACCATCGCATAGCTAGTTAGAATGCGGTTTGCAGTTAATATCCGTCAGTGAATTATTTGAAAACCTTTTAAGACTTCACCTTGCATTGTACTGCCTGCCTTCCAAAATGGCATCGAGCAAGTCTATGCTGCAGAGAGAGTCGGCGGCCCCTTCGTGCTGCCCGGGCTTGGGGGATTCTCTCTCTTACCAGTGTTAGAAACCAAGACAAATGGGCAGGCGGTGCCGAGAGAAACTTCTGAAGCTCTTCTTTTGCTGTTTGCGGTTGTGGTTGGATTTGGCCAGGAGGTGGTGGCTGGTTACCTGGGCGAGCCTTTCGAGCACAGTACATTTCAGACTTTGTCTCCAGCTTGTACTGACTTCCATGACGTACAGTATGCCCTCTTGTACTGCAGCCATCGCGGAGGAAATAGGTCATTTCTGTTTGGATTTTGGCAGTTTTGCACACAGCTTCGCTTTCCACACTAATCCATCTTCCAGTACATTCCTGTTGCTTAAAGAACGTTTATCCCGGTATTGTTTTACTTTTTTTTCCTTCCCCCCCCCCCATCTTTACTTGCGGCTTCTTAAAGCTGACTGTTCTTGCAGGGGCCATGTGCTTCTCCTAGAGTACAAAAGTAAGGTCTTTCCTTACTAACTGCAGGGTCTATATATTACACCTCAATGTACACACTTTGCTGCTACTGTTTGTACTGTCTACAGTAGAATTTCCTTATCTTGCTCCTGGTAGTGCATTACAGGCAAGCATGAAATGTAAAGTATTTATTTAAATAAAAACCTCTAAATTGGTAATTGAATTACCTCCCTGTAGCTTTAGAGTTTGTGACATTTCTTGACCTTGCTAGTTCTTTCATTAGATCCATGCAAGATCTAGTCATATGGTTAAGGATATTAAGCAGACACAACTATGAACCCAAGAAACCGTATTACTGTTGGTCATACTTAAACTGTTTATTTCCTTAAGTATATGACCCACAAGGATGTGAAATAACTACAAGAAACTGTTTTTGTACACTGTACATCCTTAGTATTTTTACACGTATATGATAGGGATGCACATTATTTTCCTTCGTACAGACAGCTTAAATAAAGCACTATGTCAATCTGCTACTTCTGTGTTTTTTAATGCTAATTTGTTCTGGAGGTTTGTAAATATATATATATATGTTCAAGCTTGCCACAAAGGACGTATTTTTTTATATCTGCACATTACTGTTAAATATCTTAGAGGAGAAAAGTCCTAAGTTGTTCCGTGTCAGAGAAAGAAAAACTGAAATGAGAAGGCTATATTGCAGATGACAAAAGATTTCTCAAGTTTTGGGTTAAATATTTACTTCATATTTTAAAGTAATTTTATATAGGTTAGATATTTCAATCCTGAAATGCACAAAGAATTTACTTAATTTCTTCTTACAAGAAAATGTACATCGTTATTTTTTTATCACTGTATATATAATGATCTGTGCATGTTTAGTTACAAGTTTTATTTGCTGTGAAGTACTAGTGATAACTGTAACTCGCTGTGACGTATTTCAAATACTGGGTGATCAGTTTCAGCTTGTAAATTCTTAAGTTACAGTATTGTCAAAAAAAAAAAAAAAAAAAAGTTTTTATGACTAAGCAAGATGTATCTGTGCTTTGGACCGAGGCTGTTTCCATGCAGGTGATTCATGTTAACGCTCCGAGGTGTATGTCACTTGTAAAAGTAAATTTGGGTTACGCTTTTGAATGAATGATTACACAGGGCTATGTTCCTGACAAAACCCCAATGATTTAAGTGATTTGTCATCTAATGAAATTCATAGCCTCACATCCCAGAGCTAGGTAACGTGTTAGGGTAAGGAGAGGAAGAAAGGGGAAGGTGGGCTATGCAGGGCACCTCAGAGTGGGACTGTTTGAAGCCCACAAGCTGGTCCAGGGCTGACTGAACCAGCGGTCAGAAGGGCTGAGTGTCCCTAGAGCAGCCAGTCAGCTGGGTTTTAGCTCAGTTCTCAGACATGAATGCTTCTCTGGAATAGAGGTGCTTCATCCAGGGCTCAGGTTTTTTTCCTTTTTCTTTTTTTTTTTTTCTCCTTTTCTTCCCTTTTTTTTTTCCTCCCCTACCTTATAATAGGAAAGAACATGAGACAGATGGACAAACTGCCATTAGCTCAGTGGTATTAGGAGAGCAGTGACCAGGACTTCGCTGCGGCAGCAGCAGGACTGTGGTCAAGCTGCATCCTGCGTTGCGGGATCACGCTCTGGCTGCGGACGTGGGATTTCCTGGGTTAGATCGCCTTCTAAGCTTTGTAAAACTACACATTTTGTGCCTAAGGGGGGGGGGGGGGGCGCCAGGAGCCAGGTAGACCTGGTGCTGCCTGTACTTAATGACTAATTAATTGCTACAATGTAGAGTAGCTGCTGCAGGGAAATGGATTCCTTTTAGACTCCTGGCAACATAATGAATTGAGCCGATGCCTGGGATGAGCATAAAAACCGCCTTCCGGCTGCATATACTGGCAGCCCAGGATGTTTTGTTGCACTCCAAGGCGTAGGTGCGCGGGGGGGAGGCAGGCAGCAGTGCTCTGCACCCAGCACCAGGAGCCACCCAGAGCAGGTCCAGAAAGGTTGAGGGTCTGGCTGTGCCTCGGGCCAGGGCAGCGCCGGGATCTCAGTGAAGCCTCCGTGTTGGGACTAGGTGCCCCACTTCCTTTGTGCGTGTAGCCTATAGGCACTTTCTCCTATTGAAACAGAGACTTACTTATACTGTGGAATAATAAAAAATAAATGAGAAAAAAAAAAAGTTTGCATATTCCTACATTTATCAGTGTATATTCTTACCTGTGTAACCATCTATAAAGTAGTAACACTTAAGAATTTGCCAGCCTGATCAGTGTGGAAAACCCAGAGTTCAACTGGAGAGGACTTCACCAGGCTTTACTGACCCTGAAGACTTGAGGCAGCTTTAAGCATGTTCATTGTCATCCTGGTGAAGCAGTTCAGGGAGGCGATCAGCTGTCTTTGGCAGTTTAATATGGCAGGAAATTGAAATAGGCAAGAACACTTTGATGTTGGGGCTGTACCACTAGTAAGTCTTAAAATACAAGGGAAGAAAAGACTGTGTCCCACAGCAAATGTAACTTATTGCATGTGTTGGTACTCTTATTTTTGTTACATTTCATGTGTTCATGTTGGCCGAGGTAGCTTTATTAACGGGGAACTGTTTTTTGCACTTTTGTCCCCTTTTACTTGTGCAATTCTACAGCTACACTGCAGATAATACATGTAGAAACTCGTTTTCTTATGTGCGTAGTTTATCCTACACTAGTTAGCAAAAGATTCAGATAAATTCTTTCTGAAATAGTCTGGTATTTGGAAAGTAACTTTCAAAGACACAAGTGCGCAGTTAACCAGAAAAAAAGCCCTCCGTCTCTATTCTCCAAATGTTTGGAGTTCAGTAATTTGAAGCCAAGCCCAGCTGGTGCCCAGCCCTGAGAGCGGTGAGGCTTTGCTGGTGGGGAAGTCTGGCAGCACCGCCGCAGTGCTGAGAGCCGGGCACCTCGCTTAAAGGCTGATCTGGACTGACTAAGGGTTCCTTTTCCTGAAAGGCTTTACCCAGTGAAGGGTTTGCAGGGAAACCTGCCCCATGGAAATTCTTCCATGTTATATGGAATATTTCTCAACCATTCTTACGCTTTTCTGATGGATAAGTAGTTGTTGGGACTCTCACTTTTGCACAACAAGTGAGAAATACCTTATAAAAATAAAGCTGCCAGGTAGATTCTGGTGATGAGCTTCTGAACAGGTGCAGGACTTACCAACAGTCCCCTTCTCCCTCCTCCCCATGTACACACTTTCCCTTGAATTCTGAAGGACAGAAGGAGGAAAATAAGAATCCAATTAAGTTTATTGGTATTTTGGTCTGTAAAAGACATCTACGTTCAATTATAAAAACAGATAAATACATTTTATAAAAAATTATGCCAATTCTGAATTAAGTCCACGCTACGTAATAGCTGTTAAAACTGGCTTGCAAGCTGAATCTTTTCGGAAAAGTCTCGGCTGTTGTCCTAGAAGTGTGGTGGGCCGGTAATGCTTCAAAATATTTATGATTCTGTAGTTACAAACAAATAGAAACCAGTTGAAATTAGCCAGCGAGCGTGCCTGTTTTCTGCAGAAGTGTCTTTGGGTGAGCTTCAGACAAGCCAAGTTTCAGGCGGGTGCAGAGCAGACCTGAAAGATAACAGAAAGAGACGGGCACGTAAGTAAGTAGCCTGTATCGCGTTGCTTGTGTGTCTCATTTGTGTTACTTCAGCCTGCGGGTGAGCTCTTAGAAGAGAAATACAGAAATGGTTAAGCCTGTGGCAATGCAGTGTAAACAAGTGCTGTTTCAAAGCCTGTGCTTCCTGCAGGCCTGCTGTCCTCACCTCTTTCTACGATCAGAAGTCTTACAGGTAGCAAAGCAAGAGCTATTTGATTTCTGAAAAACAGGATCTCCATGAGCTTTAGGCATCGCTCGTGTTTAGCAGTAAATAACCGAGCTCTTGTTTTGGGGCACGTCTAAGATCCTGCCCCTTCTCCTTTCCAGGAAGGAGGCGGCAGGTTTGTGCCAGAGAGTGTTTACTGTGAATTGTACAGCGTGCGCACAGGGTGGGCAGCTGCAGCAAAACAGGAAGCTGCTGCCCGGGTGCCGGCAGGAAACCTCTGGTGGGAAGGCTAACTCACAGTTCCGAAGCTCTTGCATGGCTACTGTTTCTGCTTCCTCAGTAGCACTGCAGGACTGAATTAAGAGGGAGGCATCAAACTCGACTGGAGCTGGGGGAGCTACCTAGAATTAAGCCACCGGAGTTCTAAAATTTGAATTCAAGAGATGTAAATGACCTCAGAAATAAAAATAAACTTTCTACTTTGGCTGGTTTTGCATTAGAGGACTAAAGGGTTTTGCTTTCCCCCCTGCCCCTTAGCTGGTAAGGCAATTAAGGCTGAGTTAAAAAAGGAGAATTTATGAAGCTGCAGTTCATTAAAGAATTAATTAAAAATAATAACATGGTACCTATTTACCCAAAATACATGCACCAACACCAACTGCTACAGTTGTGTCTGCAACCAGTGCAAGGAAGAACAGACTACAGCCACACGAAGCCTTGGGGCTTGAATTCCATGTCTAGGACTAGTTAGCCAGGGGACACCTACTCCATGCTGCAGTAACACCCCCCCCCCCCCCCCCCCCCCCCACCCCAGCATTAGAGTACAGACAGAGATTAAAAAGGCAAAAAACCCCCAAACACTCAGCTCCTGAAGAAGTTTCCCGGCAATTGCTGTTGCAGGGGGCTGACAACATCCCCAAGCCACCCATTCCTCTGCTGCCCAGCTGGCCTTGGTGGCCCAGTTGGCAGCCCGGCATGTTCACTCACTGGTCTCCCCCCTCACTACTGAAGTGAACATGCCCAGCTGTACCCCACGGTAGAGACTCTCCGTTTTAGGCACCTCTTTATCAGACGGTAGCATCTTGTACCACCACACTTCAAACCCTTTCTACCCTGGAAATGTTATACCATCATATGTGCCTGTAACTCAAAAGCTGCCATTTTCCTCTTCTTGTCACCTACAGCCACAAAAAGCATTTCATTAGCCCTGCCTGCCTGCACGTAAAGCAGCTGGGTACCAATGCTTCCACCCCAAAGCCTCGGGGCACCCACATGTTTTTCATGCCCAGTTACTCGGTGTTAATGCTTTGCAAGATGCTGAACCTCAGCTTGCTTGTCAAAGTAGGCACCTCCCTGACAATTCATGCTGATGTAAGAAACCAGAGAAAGCCAGCATTCAGGAACAGCTGTAATTCCGACGACAGTACCTCCCACTGAGCGACTAGAGGGGCAAGGATGGGAATATAGTCGTGGGTGAGTATATTTTAACTTCTGCTTAGAAGAAGGGTGGTCTGTTCACAGACATGCTCACTGTGGAAAACAGGACTTCTGTAACGAGGGAGGAGATCATTTTAGTGGCTCGGCCATAGGGAGGGGACGGGGAGAGTGCAGGTTCCAGCCAGGGAGGGGCTGGCTTGCAGGAGGGGAGCTGAATCTCTCTTACCCTCCTGACTTGGAGCAAGTTGTAATGTAAGAGAGACTTTCAAAGGCAGAAACTCAAAACTTGAGTCTTTCAAAAAAACTTTCAAAACGAGAGGTGTAAATCCCATAGTTAAACTTTTGACTATTTTTACGTGGATCTGCATATGTTATGCTGTCTACCAGTACAAAATATTAGTGCCATCTATTAAATGTTAGTGTAATGGTGTGATACACAGCCACACTGTAAGGTCAGGCCACATTATCGTACTGGCCCTTTTCAGCTCTATGAAAATGAAAATTACAGTGTATCTATCTTCATCATGTTATAGGCAGGTGGTTATTCTGAAATAATACTGAGATTCTTTCCATAATAGGAGATTTAAACATTTTTTTAAAAAATACTGTAATATGGTAATATACTGCTGAGAATGAGACAGATGTTTCTGAAAACTGTGATACTTGTCTTGGTTAGTCCTTCAACAAGGATGCTAAAAGCCTTTTAACTCATGTCGCCTGGAAGGGAATCACCATGTAGCAGGATCAGGTACTTCTTGTACAATGACTTTTTTTTTCATTCACTTTAAACCCCAAAATTTTCATTACAGTGTCAAATGAGTTTTCCATGGAAAACAGACTCTCAACACACCAGAATGTGGCTGGATTTATAGATAGTCCTTTCTCATTTTCCCCCCAGTACAGCAAACACTAACACTAGAAGTAAAAATTGCAGCGGAAGTAACCTCAGTTTTGAAAGCAAATCCTATGAAGGTTATAAGTTTCTTTTTTCCTCTAGGTCAGCTAGGTTGAAATAAATGACACAATTTTAAAATCTGGGACTTTTAAATTCAAGTTAATTAACTCTTACAAGGCAATAGGAACAGCTATAACTATGTAGCAATAGAGTAACTCCAATAGCACTGCTCCAAATACAAATATTTATATGTTTCTTTCAACTTGACACTAAGTTTTATGATGTATTACAAAACAAATTGTAGCCTTTCTGAAGAAATAGAGAGGATTCTGCTTCCTCAGAAGGAAAATACTACTGGAAGTGACAGAACTAACCAATTCCAAATCAAAAGACAAACACCCAGTGATTATCCAAACAAAAAAGTACTTATGGTAAAATCCGAGTTCTTCTAGAAGTTCCCACCCTTTTGCTCCAATTGAAATCTTTAAGATTTTTTCTTTTTTTTTTTTTCTAATTCTGTCAGGTAAACCTGTCTTTACTGTGGAGTGCTTGTCCTAAATGTTTAAGTGCTTAAAAAACAAGCCAAACAGCAAAAGCTCCAACAATTTCAAATCCAAAAATGTTTCAAACACTCCCTTCTCCCTTTTGTCTTGAAGTGTTTGCCAGATTCAACCCACATCTGCAAATAGTTTTAGTCCTCCTTTCCTCTCCCTCCCCTCTCTCTATATATAGGATATAGAAAAAATACCTACTTCTGCTCATTTCTCTTTATCCATCCAGGTTTTCACTTGATTCCATCTGTGTCCTGTTTGAGATCTGCATCCCATTTTTTTTCCTGAAATACGCAACTGCAGTTACTAGCAGGTTATGTTCCAAGATACAATAGCACATTTAGGTTAGTGTATTTTACATCATTTTTAAAAGATTAGGTATGATTGGTTTCTCCCCCCCTCCCCTTGCAAAAAACCCCCCCAAAAAACAAACTATAAAGGAGAGCTGTTGAACAATACAGTACAATGTGGAATATGACATCATTTTCACCTTTGATCAACAGATTCTGCAACTGATTTTTATATGTATATATTTCTACACTAACTACATACATCTTCCTGTAGTTAAAATCTCCCATTTATGGTGACCTGTTCTTTAGTTTTCTTCAAACAATTGCCTGATATTCCAGGCAGCTCTTTTGGGCTGAATTCCAATTCCCAGAGAACCACCGTTGCTTTAAATAGCTGCAAATAGATTTTTAGGATTCATTTTGTAATAATTTTTTTATATCATTCTTCTCTTCTGAGTGTTCTCAAGTTAAAAAGTATCCTCTGGAGCACAATTAACTTGTAATGCACATAAAGAAGGAAGCTTTTGCCAGTCAAGTCTTGAGAGCAGTGTAATATCTGAATGATTTTTTCCTCTTTTGTATGATTTTTGTATTTCTGCCCAATTTCATAAAAGCACACTCACTTCCACATAAAATAGCTTATCAATAACAAAACCCCTGTGGACCATGTGAAGTCTCTTCACGTTACCAAGAGTGCTTCCCTCAAAACAGAAATTTTAATTTTCTTTTCTGATCAACCACGTTCTTAAACTAGCTTACAGAGATCTAGAGCACTATGGTTGCCCTGAAATTTGCCAGTAGTTACTACATGCTGATAACCTTACACTATCTTGAACTACCAAGTTTGTCTACTACAACAGGAAATCCTGTAAAACCAAACACATTGACATGATTAAAAGCATAACAAAGTATGGATTTTATTCTCCTGGGTTAAACATTTATTAAATTCTACAGCTAAAAAGCCTATGACAAATAGTATGATTTAAATATTTTAAAGTTCTAAGACGATCCATGCCCTGTTTATTGCTAGGTGTGCTACTGGACTAGATTTCCTACACTGAATGTCTTTTGTTATCTTGTTAATGGAACTCCAGTTGTCCTGGGCAAACTCACTAGTTTGCAAGTTAGAAAACATCACGCTAGAGTTGAGATAGTTCATTTACTTTGTCAGAAAACAAGGGTTTGATAATTTGGTAGTTTTACTGAAAACCTCATTCCGTGCGTGTTCTTTTTCTGAAACAATTAAATGAAAGACAAAGAAAAAACACCCAAACCCCGCAGTCTTCTCCCTTATTTCCAAAGCACCGAATGACTGAAGAACAGTGGCCAAAGAAAAAAAAGCCACAACAGCCCCTGAGAAGCCACAGCTTCCTCGAGATCACTGGAAGCAAGAGTCAGTCCTGCGAGAGACGCAGTGCAGTGATTAGTGCTCAGGCTGATACCACGTTCTCCACGTCACACTTGGGCGACTGGTCATGGAGCAGCAGGAAAGATACATGACTTGTAAAAATAAGAGGCGGGGGAGATCACAAGGTGGTAGGGGGACCTAAGTCTGACAAATGTCAGCAAAGCTCAAAAGAAACTATCAACATCCATCTACTGTTTAAGCGTTAATGCTGTTAAAAAACGGATTTCTCCCTTTTCTGAAAAAGGAACAGAAAAATCTTCTGATAAGAAAGCTAAGAACTGTCACCAAGAATGACTTCTGTCTTATCATCACCTCAAAACACTTTCTTCATTTAGTTTAAGTGGGTTTAAGTGGGAGTCAGGTCCAGCTACCAGTCTCTTTCCAATTGCATGGATTTTGGTTTTGGGTTTTTTTTTCTTCAAAAGGTAATGCCTTATTTAAAACAAGAACAGCAACAAAATCCAACAGCTGAAATGAGACTGCTGGCGGATTTCTCTGCTACAGCTGCAGAATATTCCCCTCAGACTTTCTTTTCTTTTGGCACAGTACCTGTGTTCGCAGAAACTGCACCTCTTCTGTAAGCAGCTGCTTCTCTTTGAAGAGCTGATTCTGTTTGTTAAGCAACTCCACTAACTGCTGGGCAGTGGCCTGGCAGTGCTTGTCAAGCTGCTGTAACCTGGAAAAAATAGATAAAAGGGTTGCAGAGCATCTGAAGTTGGAGTTCACAGTAGAAGCTTTGATCTTTGCACTGGCGGGTGCAGCTCCCAGATGAGAGAGCTCAGTCTGGTGGTTGGGCTGAGACTAAACTATTACTCCTAGCATGGGCATTCAATACATTTTATCTTCACACTTTAAGTGAGCACTTTTAAAGGTTTGCACTTCTAATGACACGACATGACATGACTTCTAATGACATTGCCTTATCATGACACAACAGTGAATTAGCTTTGCCATTAAGCGACATCAGTAAAGACCGCAGGACTGCATCCTGATATCTGTAACTAAGCAAGCTGCACATTCTGTAGCTGCTTCAATAACCATCTTCCCAAAACACACACACCAGCCTGGATTATAAATCCAAATACCTCAACCACCTAAAGTCACAAAAACTTTTGTCTTCTGTCCACCGCTCTTTGCAACCTGGTTGATGCCCAAAACAGAACACAATGTTTATTTCAAGTAAACTTAGTGTTAATTAAGCACATCAGCGTAGATCCTTTAATAGTTTAAATAGGGATTCCTGAGGAAGGATGTAAAGAGCCCATCACTCCAAGGGTCCTCCTCATCAGGGGCTGCAAAACAGAGGGAAGAAGCTGGTGGGTATCAGAAAAAACACACAGATGTCTTTTGCTTACACTTGGAAAACAAGAGCCTGAGCTGGGACAACACTGCTGTAGAGAGGGCAACCACCCCTTTATTTCTTTAATTACAAAAGTTGGTATGACTTGTTATGTCCCCAGTCACTGTTTATTACTCCTGCCATGAAAAATTTTAAAAGTCTGCTTGGGACCTGTAGCATGGGACGTAAACACAAAGAAGCTGGAAATTGTGTTTTTACATTAAATGCCTTTCACTCTTTAAATAGAAGTGTCTTTAATCAAAAGCCCTTTTGGATATCTTAGAAGCTTCTTGTCTTTAAATACCAGTACTCTAGAGAAAAAACTACGCATCTAAACACTATGCTCTTAGGGAGCACGAACCGACTGTTTTTGTCAAGGCTAGTTCTGGATCGAAACTTCGCACTTGCTTTTGTAAACTATTTCTTGCTCAACATACTGAAATACAGTTTCAGCTGAACAAGGTTTTTAGGTTCTCTCTCTCTCATACAGGCTGTGTTTTTAATGGCATTAGTTACACGCTTACAATAAGGCGTGTGACTTTCTGAATCTTTCTACTTTCAGCTCCATGTGGTAGCTTTGACTTGTGCAGGTGTCATAACTCAGCTAAGCTAATCACTCTGGGTGTCCACATTCTTAATCAGGATTGTTCAAATAACTGCATTGGTAAACATCCCCAAAATTGTTGATAAAAAGCTAGGAAAATCTAGCTGAAACAAAATTGCCAAAATCTAGACCAAAACCAGTATTTACTGATCTGTATCTGCCAGCCAACTTCTTTGAAATTAAACTGCAACAATCATGTAGGCAACACTGTGAACATCCAGATTTCATAGCGTCCTGCTACTCTGCTAAAGTTTCCTTGCAAAAGGGATTCGAGGAGCTGCAGGACCATCTCCTGGGGATCACAACAAATCTAAATGCAGCTAGCTGCAAATAGCAACAGGGGTTGTAAACATCCAACGAAGCAAACCAAACCACCACTTTGTTCGCACAGGATGTTCTACTAAATCCACACATAAACACTCTGCGTCTCATTTCGCATTCCCTATACCTCACAAACTATACCATGTTGGTAGAGGAGCTGTTTATGCTTCTTTAATAAAGGTGATTTCAGGGGTGTTGAACTTCAAACACCAGCAAAATTCCCACACAACCCCCCCCCACCCTCGTACCATTCTTTGTTTTGTTTTTAAAGAAAGTAGCTTTTCCACTCCCAGGGAGTGCAAGAACAACAGCATTGTTTGCTGGGGGCGACGTAGTTTCAGACTGGAGAGCTGCGTTGTGCTCACCACTTTGCCATCGATTTCCTTTAACTTGAGGAGGAGATGTGACCTTACCGCACTTCTTAGTTTGTAATAAAGACATCTTCCAGTCCTTTATTTCTAGTGTTCCTATTACTTTACAGCAGTACCGGTAGGGAGGTGTAACTGGAAAGTGCTGTCTTCAGACAGCCAAGGGAAGAACTCCATTGCTGCCCTACCTATTTAGAGGCTGGAGGCTATGAAAGCCTACTCATGAATGAGAGCCCTACTCAACAACTACCAACTGCAGTCTGGATTGAGGCCCTTAGAATTTAAGTTTCTGGTAATTTCCACATTCAATTAATAATTTTCCCATTCTGCTAGTGTTTTAAGAACAATCATATGGTCTTTGACAAACCCTCTTGCACAAAATTGTTATTAGTGGCAGCTAAAGACCTGGGTAAGTAGATAAACCCCCTTGACCCACATCTCTGCAGCAACATGATGAGCATTGCTCATTGCTGCTGTAGGGGCTACTCCAGCTGCAAGAGCAGTCCTGAGGAGAGCCCCTTCCCCGGCATGCCTGTCCTCTCGTGGGGAGAAGGCTCCAGCTGAAAAGCCACCGCTTCAGGGTGAGGAACTTCCTCCAGTTCTGGCACCCAGAGAAAAGTCATTTCCAGCTCATGTGAATTTTACATCAAAACAACACTTTCTACTAGATACTCACAGGCAGCCCATGCAGATTTCAAACATTACTGGATACAAGCCTCAGTGCGCCCTGTTGTAAAGCCCTATATCCTTTCAGATTGTGCAAAGGGTGATTCAGATACACTACATTTACTATTTGTAAATAGAAAAGTCTTTAATTACGGCAATAGTACTCAATTAGCTTTTCTGTTTTGTAACTTCACCACCCACTGCATTACATTTAGACTATTCCCTTGAGCAGAGGGAGGAAGATAACACAGGCACGGAGCTGGGCTTGACTGGCGTGTTACAACTTGACATTTTTCATCACCTGTATCTACCTTCAGTGCTTGAGTACAGGGTTAATAAAGTCCCTTTCTACAATTCTGGGTCATGATGGATAAAGAGGGAGTAGTTCTAGTCAGTGCAGATCTCAGTCCATGAATTCCCAAATTCTGTCTACCAGTCTGCTCTCCCAAAACTGCTGCCAAGCTGGCCCTTGGTCCGCACGCTGGGACTACCAGCCTGCTCCGGTGCATATAGCGCCCGAGGACAGGCTCTGGGCCCTCTCGCAGTATCTGCTATTACGTGTGACATGTGCAGCACAGCCACACATTCCCATATGCATTGTATCTGGCCTGCCTGCTGATCTCGTAAATGATTCAAGATGAGAAATGAACAGCTCCACCCACATTCACTGTAATTCCCATATGTTACAACTGCACATCGATGCCTGCCATCATTTTTACAACTGGGTGACAGAACCTTCTGCACATTTTGCTAATACGAGTGAGCGAGGTTGCACGGTCGCCACGTTCACTTTGGCAGCACCACCTACCAGGCAAACGTGTACTGCGTCCTGAGCATCTGAGTGACCACTGTATCCTTGCCCTCCATTCCAAATGAGATCACTTTTTCACCAAAGTGGCAAGATCTGTCCAGTTGGGATGCTGGGCAGCTGCTCCTCCTCGGCCTGGGAGTGCTGAAGGGCAGGAACTAACTCCACGCTCTGTCACATTACTCCAAGGCACAAGGTGAAGACATGTAGCTCTTGAACCATGTTACATCTGGACTACTTAAAGGACAACCTGGCACTAAGAAGTAAGCTCCCATTTAGTAATAAGAATACCATTCAAACAGTTTTCCATTAACCACTCTAAACCAAAATTCCTGTTTCTATATAGAGGCAGGAAAGAGGCAGCTTCGTGATACAAGTGGTTCCACAGAAGAACAAAACTGAGGTATCACAAGCTGTAATAAATACTTCCAGGTAAAAGTTTTGTTCTGATCCTCAGTACTTGAAGCTCATATGCAACTTTATGTTAGAACGGCTCCAAGCTACCTTGCTACTTTGTGCAGCTACAACCCGCAGAAGACTACACTTCTCACTCCATACAGCAGTAGAATTTGGATCTGAGACTAGGCTATACCCCAGCCTGTCCAAAAATGGAACGGAAAGGGATAGATAGGTTTTGTTACATTTTGACAGTTGCGGGTAGACAACTGCTGCAAGACCCTGCAGAAACTAGGTGAAACAAGGAACATAAAGCAGAGCTTGAGCACCGAGGTGAATTCCACCCAGCAGAATAAACTTCCATTGCATCCAACACCACAAAGCTGGGCTAGCACCCATCATGTTACATTTAGACAGTCCCCTTGCCTGTGGCCCACAGACAAAACCAAAAACTGCCTTCTGTTCTATAAAGACACATTGCTAAACCAGGGGCACCCACAAGGCTCTCGCTACAAGCTCCCTGCCCTGGGGGACTCACAGGTCCATTAATCTGCAGTGAAAGGCGAAGCTGATACAACCTGTCAGCCCTCCTCTGAGTTTTAAAGTTGATTGGAAAGAAATTAATATGCAAGGATCTGTGGGCAGTGTCCATTCACCCTGTAGCGGGGATCAGTCCTTGACATGGCAGAGGCATTAAAAGGTTATTTACTCTATCAGTACAGTCAGGTTACTGATGTAAAACGTTTTCACTCTACTCCACGGAGCTGAATTTGCTGAAATGGTGTGATTGGATTGCAGCAACCTGCAGCAGCTAAATCACCAAATCCAATAACCATGCTACATTTACTGGCACACATCTTAATTAGGTTTTAATACAAGTAATCTGATAACTACTTCTGGCCAGCCAGAGCAGAGCTGTCAGAGCTGAAAGGGCTGTTATTGAGCGGCTCATCCGGCGCGCTGCTGCGACTGCCTCCCCGCTGACCCCACCGAAGCCCCCCATCTGCCAGTTGCCACGGTAACGGAGGGCAGCCCATTGCGCCAAGCCATGCCAGCGGCCGCCGGGCTGGGTGCCGCTGCCGCCCGGCACCCCGCAGCAAGGCCCAGGGCACCAGCCACCCATGGGGGCCACTGGCACCAGGGTTGCGGCTCTGCGGGAGAGGGGGTGCCGGGGCACAGCTCCTGCTGCCCCCCAAAACTACCAAAACCCAAAGTCACGAGAATACCGTACTGTGCAGCAAACTGCCTTTAGAAACATTTCCCTTGTCAGGAGAAGACAGGAGTGCCAAGCTACTAGTTCCGCAGGTCGCTCTCGCATCGCTCGCTTGCCTGTAGGTGGACACAGCGATCAGAGCCAGAAGCATCTGGTTACAAGGGGGAAACTGGGGCAATGTCGCAGACCCCCGCCATGCTGCAGAGATGCAGCTGAAGGGGACCCTGCCCCAACATGAAGGCAGCACCAGATTTGGTAATCGGCCATTTGCGAATCTCAAATGTTTTTAACACGCTATGAATTTAAAAAGTAAATGCAGGTTTAAAAACAAGCTTGTTGCAAAAAGAGGGAGCAAGCCAATTAGAAAAGAACACAAAACCCAGCAAACTTTCCATCAGCAAATTTCTACACCCTATTATCACTTTTTTCAGGACATCCTACAAATTTGCTATCAGGTACTGAAGTGATAGGAAGTGTTTAAGTTGTGGTACTTAACAGATAGTTGTACTACAACACATTAAATGATGTTAAATTTGCATACTCAAACAGTCAAGAGTTAGGAAATGCCAGAGTGAAGGAAGGCTATCTGTGCAGCTGCTTCCCAGCCTGGGGTCCCACCTCTGCCTGTGCTCCCCTGGCCGGCCTTGCTCATCTCTTCCCAAGGCAACTACCCACCACCACCCTGCTGAACAGTTTCAGCCTCAACCACAATTTCTGGCAAGCCTAATGAAATCGCAAAGAACTTTAGCAGTGTCTTATAACAAGAAGCATCACACAACCTTGAATACCAACTCTGGCAATCACAGCCAGTTGCTGACACAGATAGAGGCACTGCCTAAAGTAACCTCCGGCTATATATAAATCAATGATCAGGCTTGTTTTGCCTATGTGAGGATCTTGAAAAGCCAGACTTGATGCCAAGCAGAGTTAAGGTGTACAGCTGGTGTTCAGGGTGAGCTTCTTTCTGCAGCAACAACTGCCCCAGCTGCTATCACTCCTCAGCCCTCTTGCAGAGATGGCAGTACAGGTCCGTTCTGCTTTCCACCTCAACTCTGCTACTTCTCTGTCCTCCCTTTTCATAGCAGAAGTGATCTTGCCTTTTTCATTAAGGCAGCAAAATTTATATTCACCACCTCTTCGTATCTTGAATCAGCTCCGTGGACAACTTGGACATTTAAACCACTACTAAAATTAGATCTCCTATGAGCAACCTGCATCTTCATTATGGTTTGCAGCATTGACAAATTCACATAGTAAATTTTGAGCTAACTAAACAAGAGTCTATAAACTTAGAAATGCAGACAAATAGCAAATTATCCCCCAAAGTTTTACTAGTGTCCTACATTGCTATTTACTTAAGATCTCAAGCCATAAATCCAGGACCTTGAGACAACCTTGAGTGATGAGCATCTCAGAGAAGTCCCCATACGCTCCCAAAATTTAAAGAGGAACATCTATACCACCCAGCCTTTAACGGAATTCCATTCTCCCTTCTAGCTTCAAAAGCAAAACACTATGATGTACATTCCTCATGTTAATGAAAGAAACAGAGCATAAGAGAAAAACGCTCACACAAATAAAAAAAAAAAAAAAAAAAAAGGCAGCCATAACAGTGAGTAGGAACAAAGGTCAGTGAATGAGCCTCCTCTCCTCTGTCACATTGACTTCTAATAGGACACAGACAGTTTAGGGCACATCAAAACATGATTCTGTGGCATCTTCCACCCTCTGAAATCCCCATCAAAATTCTATTGCCACATAAAAAGGCCAAGACTGTCATTTGTTCAGGCAGAGAAGGAATGCAATCCGTACCACTTCTAGCTTAGTAAGGTAAGCACTTGCCCACACTACAGGCAGAACAAACTCATCCACCTTATGTTAACAGATGGTAACTAGAGGTTAATATCCCTTGCACAGTTTGGAATCAGCCACCTAAGAAGAGTACGTCCACATTTCACTAGGAAACCCTTGACCCAGGTGGTTCTCTATCACTTAATCTTTTTTTTTTCCCCTCCAAAAAATGTGCATTGGGTAATCTCTAAATTCCCTTTTACTAAAGGCACTCTTAATTTTTCCACACACTTTAAAAGAAGTGCCTGTGGTACATCATCTCCAATAAGATAACAATATTTGCGTGCCCTAACAACAACTACAAATAGGGTTTAATTAGAAGTTTACACAGGAACACTAGCTTCCCCTTTGTTTCGGATGTCATCACTGACTATTAGAATGTATCTTCATTTCCACAGCTGGCCCAACAGGTTAAACAAATAGATCACATAGGAAACCTGAGCCTGGAGCTATTCCTGGGCTTATAACAGCTCGTGTCTTAACATGCTGAGGAAAGAACATTAGCAGCCTGCTCTTTAGTAGGGGGGTGGAGCAGCTGGGCTTAGCAGACAGGACGGCCACTTTTAGCCCTCCTGGGTTTTGACAGGAAGGAAACAATAAAAGAGAATGGATGGCAGGCCGGAAAAGATATAGGTGAAAACTTCTCTAATTGTCTATTGGTGTTTGAATCCTAGGCTGAAGAGAGGTGTTTCCTCCTTTAAAGGAATTCAAAAGAATATAATCTATGTTAAGAATACGAACTCTGGATCAGGTTTGCTCTAGAGAAAAATAGTTCTGGTTACTATTTTCTGCCTATTGCTGAAAAATGTTTAATAAAACAATTCTCCAAATCATTCAGGCTGACTATTAATTTAGAGTGCTGTAAAATGCCCTAGAGGGAAAAAGGAGGCAGGGCTTGCAACAGATATATAATCAGTATAATCCTGTAACATTATAGTCAAACTCTAATATTATTAATTTTTTAAAATGTGTTCACCTCTCTCTGATTTTGCTATGTGCCAGATAGAACAGATTTTGCCCAATTTCTCAATCAAGAAACAGACTCTTAGTAATGCTAAGAGATACACATCCTACCAAGGTTTCAAAGTGGCCTACTCATGTTTATAAAGATGATTCCACAAAGTACATATGTGCACTACTGAAATATTTTCCTGCACTTGTTTTACTAGTTACAACAATTTTTGTTGTTGGTTTACTTTTTATAAACGTGTGCTCCATTCTCCCCACTGCTTACTTTGATTCCTATTATTTCTTTTGTTACCAGACAAATGTGAATTTTTACAGACTGGTAGTTGGTGTCCACACAAAACAACCACTATATTTGAATTGGGGACACTGAGATTTTTTAATGTGATCTGCCCAATCTGAACTCTTTCCTTCAGAAACACTTTGCCCTTAAAAAGAAATTCCCAGCATGAACCTCATCAGAAGCGACATGTAACAGACAGTACATGTGGTGTTTGGGCAGGCAGCAGAGAATTGAAAAAGAAGGTTTCACTTTTTCTATCCATGGCATGTGCAGAATGTACATGTGGCCCAAGCTGACATCAGGCATCTGAAGCAAAAAAACTGCTAAAAGCATCAGCTTCTGTTAATTTACTTTGTCAGACATTGTCTTAATTAAAAAAATACTACCGCTAGAAAGGATAGTGCAGCTGAGCTACAACTGCTCAGTTGTTTCTGACGGTCGCAATGGCAGACTAACAGAACAGCTTTGGGTTCAGTCCTGCTCTCCTCACTCAGACCAGATTCTAGCTGCTACCAGCAAGAACTGCAGGCTCCGTATTACAGAGAGCATAAAGCTTCTTATGTTTCTAGCTATTAGTACCTGTGTTGGAAAGGCAAAATGTTTCTCACTAGTGACCTTGCAAAGGGGAGCTCAGGACTGCCAGGTACAGTCCTTCTCATTTGGTCATCTGCAAGGGAGTCTTCCCAGTTTAATAACTATATATCACAGTCCTCCAAAAATGTTCTTCAGCATAAAACCCAAGACTGTAATACCATATACTTTGACTACTATGAAAATAAGCTATAAAAATATGAAACACAAAGTGTCAAGTATCTATGTAGGCATCACTCATTAGTTCCTTTGCTTAAACCCCATCACCCTTATTTTCCACACCAGAGATGCAAATATGCCCCTCTTTCAAGCAAGTGATTTTGCCTGTTAGCTCTGGGAGGCGATACACATTTGCTTATTTTCAGGGTTCACACAGGGTTATTGTGGTTTTCATAAATTACAGTGAAAGTAATGGTAGACAGAAGAGTCGTATGGAATGTAGTTTAATGCTCATGACATACAAGAGGAGAAATATGACTTGAAATTGGTGACAGAGATAATTTTTCTGTACAACATATTCAGCTAGATGTTTTCCATACAAGGCCCCATTAGTGCCTCCACACAGACCAGATTGCTTCCATTTGTGAACTTATCCCAAGCCTGGCCTACTTCCCTTCAAATACAGCGCTATTTTCCAAACTTACTCTGCCTAGGAAACAGAAATCAGAATAGGGGGCACATATTGAGTGAGGATCTAGAGAAATGGCTGGGAAGCAGGACAAAATGGACAGAGGAGCCTAGGATGTGTGTGAGAGGTAGTGAAGATCCATGCTCGGATATGCACGGATATACCCAAGGGACCTGAGGAGGCTTCAGCTCTGTTTCTCTGTTAGTGCTGGTTGGCCAAGCAAGCATGCTCCCACCTCACAAGGAGCTGCTGCTGTCATGCAACACAGTGCTTCGGACCAGGGCTGTATCCCCCTGGGACCAGCCCCAACCTCCCCCAAGGTCCCTTGGTTCTGTGCGGAGACTGAAGGGAGTCACAGCACCAAGGAAATGCCAGCTGGGGTAACATGGAAGACCAAATGTAGGAGAGATGGCGAGGGTTACAAAGAAAGATTTTTGCATTGGGAAGGGCTGAGAGGAAAGGCGTTTCATCCAGAGAAACCGGAGGTCTTCCAGAAAATGAGAAAAGCTGGAGGATCTGAGCAGTATTGTCAGCCCACCTTCACGGAGCTCAGCTCTTGAGAATACAGAGTCCACTGGGTGTTTTGTTTTGGACTATACTAAAACACTGTGAATTTGCATGTGAAGCTAATGAAACCTGCAATTGCTTAGAGCACTGAAGGAAAGCAGGGAAGTGTTTCACAGAAAATACATCTTAGAAATGTATTGGTACATTATAGACAGTATCACACTCTCTCTACGAGAGTGGCTATTTCACGACGTACATATATTAGTCCAATTGTGCTCTGAATTACTCCATCAAGTCTAAAGGCTGAACTCAATCATTGCTATGAAATAGAGGGATTTTATGGCTGCTGTAGAGGCAAATATCATTACAGTTATCTTCAAAATAATCATTAACCCCTCCACAATAAGGAATACGACTGCAACCAGGCAGTTTGGAGATGAGTATCAACACATCCAGATCACAGGCAGTAGGAAGGGTCAATTATGCCCTTCTGGTAACAGCAGCTTAGCTTGTGGCTGAGAATAGCAGCTCTAGTGTCTCTGCAATAGCAGCGCAGGGCTGTCAGGAGTACCACACAAAATGAGCACAAAGGTGGCTCCAGCCAGGCTCTCCCATGTCACGGCTCGGCACATCCATCAGCCGTCATTGGACCCTGCACAGGCGTCCCACCATCGTAAGACTACTGGAACCTTCCACCAGGAGAATTCATTCTGTGCACAACTGTGCACAGAATCTTGTTTGCACCATATTTTAATTATTGTCAAAAATTCTAGCAAAAATATCAGTCTTGTCTTTGCTACAAGTTGAATTAAATGTTATTAATTTTCTTGACACACCTTCAGTGTAACTATAAGAAGAGAGGAGTGCTTTTCCCCTTAGATTACATCGAAAGGTCTTGCTTAGTTTTGTTAGGTAAATTATGCTTTTCTCACATTACTTCCCCATGTTCTAGTCTTTTAGTGGTAAGCAATGGTAACAGTTTTATGAACAAACGTTCAAACAAGAAAGCTCAGAAGTCTTGATATGCTTTTGAGAGTTCCACGTTCTCACTCACATAAGCAGTTGGACAATTAAAATGAAGGGCCTGAAATCACTAGTAGTAAATTAAGAAAACAAAGCTGTGTCTCTTTGTTGAAAAATACAACCATGTTTTTTGTTCTTCTAAGTAGAGATATGGAAGACAAGCACGTATGCAAAATGCGAAGCAAGCGATCCACCTACTATCAATCAATTACTTGTCTCTGTAGACTTGGTAACCTCTGATACTGCTGCTGCAGCACAAATACACCATTACTCAAAATTCATTAACCTACACAGAGAAATGCCCATTTCTGAACAAAATGCACACTTTTGCTAACGTGCACCACGATGTTGGTGAACTCCCACGCTAACATGGTGCAGAAAATGGCCTGGGTTTCTCAAAGACTCCGAAAGCTCAGCAGATGCCCCGAGAGAGCCCAAGGTCCCCACTGGGGCTCACTGGTCCAACTCCGTTCCTCCTCAACAGCCACCGCAAGAGCCTTCCAGAGAGATGCTGGTGGTCTTGGCACTGCTCCTGGTGCACAACTGTCCACCTCACACCTGGCTCAGCCTCGGTTGAGGCGAGGTAATGAACAGGCCGACCAAACGAACCCAAGTCTCCCTCCCAGGGGAGGCTACTTTTGATCAGTGTTGAGCAACATATGCAGGCTTGAGCAGGGGGGCATGCAGGCAGCTCAGGAAAAAGCGTGCACTGCTGTAACTAAACTGCAGATTAAGCTGAGGACTGCTGTTTCCCAAGCTCCAGATAAGGAGCCTTCTGGAGAGTAAGGAAAAAAAAAAACAAAGAGAGAAAAGAGCAGTAATTGTACTTTTACTTTTAAATTATTGTGAATTTAGGCAATATTAGAGCAGCATTTGTCTGAGTTTAAGACAGTATATTTTTCAGCAAAGATCCTCAGTAGGGAAGATGCTTCTGTAGTTAATGGTTTGTTTCTAATGTCTCTGAAACCATAATGTTATCTGCTCAGCAAGTATTTACCTACAAATGAATATTTGGGCATCCCTCATGTTATCTCCTTACATAAAATTGTGATATGGAATCATAACGTACTTAAAGTCTCTTCAAATAAAATAATCCTAATTTTATTGAAGTCCTCTACTGCAACATCAGATTTTTAATTTCCTTTGAAACAGATAGAATCGGGAAGATAAAACTGCATTTACAGGCATACTAAGAGGCCTGATTTCATTGAGACATAGAGAGGAATTTAGAGTTCTATTGTGTGATAGTAGAGAAAGGACTGAAACCTATTTCTGTTACAGAGCTGGACACAAAAGCTTTCATCCTGATCCAGAATAACTCCCATGAGCTGTAATGTGAACTACTGAGACTCCTGTAACGCACACAAAACCCCACCAAGAGCCCAATCCTGTGCTGCTGAAAACAAAAGGAATTTTGCCTTTAATAGGAGCAGGCCCCTTGTTTGCATAAAGAGCAACTTGTCAAACAGAATACGAATGCCAAGCCGGTACGTTATAGCCACAAGCACAATAGCCCCAATCTTGTTTTTAACTAAGCACGTCCCAGAGAGAGCAGTTTTCCCCCCAAATCTGGGCATCGGTTACAAATTCAATGAATTGGTGTCTCAAAGTGTTCACGAAGGATGCAGGAAATTTGCAGAAGGGCACGAGCTTCTCATTTGAAAGAGAGGGAAACTATGTGTTTTCATTATAAAAAATGAGTGTGAAAAAATCCTAACCACACAATAGCTCTCTTTCAAGTATAAAGTTCAGAATTAAATCTCCCAAGTTTCCCGTATGTTAAAAGAAGAACACAGAATAACGATATAAAAATCCTTCACAAAAAACCAACAAGCAAGGATGAAGCAGTACCCGCCTGGGGGCCAATTGCCTCTCCAGCAGCGGTAAGGCTGTTACTAGGCTTGCAGTACCATTTGTTCCATTACACAATCTCCTGAAGCCTTTTACAGAGAGCTAAAACAACTGCCTGTACCAACACGACACATGGCTTTCCATCCCGACTCTTTGCTAATCCAGACGCTCCAACCATCTTTCTTTAAGATGCCATATGGTTGGCAGAAGCCTGTAGATCTAGCAGCACATCTGCTTGTATGTTACTTCTCCCCTCCAACTCCCCCCTCCACACCACAAAAGAGAGAGCAAATAATTATTTAACATGTAACCAGTTAAACTGCATTTAAAGAGGACGTGGATTATTTAGCTCTAGATATTTTAAAAATATAGATTGTTGCAGAAGATCATTTGTGTCTCAATGATTTGAGAAATACAGAGAAACAAAACAAAGAAATGAAAGGCACACGGGCAAACTGATCGCTGCATTTGAATTATTTAAATGACTGCCATTTCAGACCTTATGCCTGATGATTTATTTCCCACATTAGCGTGCCACTGAAGAAGAGACTGAATTTTCCCTCTGCTTTTGTCAGAGGTGAATCAGACAAGCAGCCTAGGAAACTACAATACACCGAACCATGCTTTGTTAAGCAAGCAGAGCGAGTCTGTATGCTAATGACTCTGCAGGAATACACTGACACACTGATTTTTTTGGTGCGATGAGCAAAGATTATTGACACTGTTGAAATCCTGGTTGCACTGGCATGCAGGCATCCAGGTTGTCTCTTTAGAATCCAGACGCTAGGAAGAGAGGCTGCAAAAATAATTTTGTTTGTGATGAGTTATCATTTGACCATTTATGACATAATTGACTATAACAGAAAAGAAAATATACACTTTGGAGCCTGAAATTAAAAAAAAAAAAAAAAAAAAAGACCTAGAACATCGAAATTATAAATAAATGCTCCTATAAAACTCTCATTGACCACTCTGTGATGAATAACCAGCTCAGTTAACGAAGGACAGGCAGAGATGGAAACGTGTAAGGACAGACGGCACAATTTTGCAATTCTGTCTGCTGAGGATTTGCAACACCTTTTGTTCAGAAACACTATTTCCTCGTTCAACTTTTCATGCATCAGTAAAATAGACATCAAAGAGATAAAAGATAACAGCTCTACCTCAAATGCTGCTCACATGTATTGTTGGTGTGATTATCTGTGCAGAGAGAAGCAGTATGTGGCATAAGGACCATGAAGCACATGTGTGTGTTCTAGCATTTTTCAAGAAGAATAGAAACTAGACATGTAATTGCTCCAAATAGTCTCCCCACATCAACTCTCCATTGCAATGAGCACAGAACGTACCTGTGCCTTCAGAAAGCCAGCCTTCTTTACAATATGAGAATGCTTGTGTTCGACTAGATAATGTACAAATTGTTTTTTCCCCTCAGCTATTTAGGAGTTAGAATTCCTAAACAAACGATGGGGAGACTGAGTCCTATCCTCACAGAAAGAGCAGACCAGTGTTGAGGCTTTGGTTCAAACCAGCACTTTTGAGGACACAATACTCGGTTTCTAAGGTGTTTATTTATGGCTAGTATGTCCTATCCCTCCCCCCCCCCAGTCTTAAGGCTATTTTGAATTTCATCAAAATTGCTTTGGATAGTCTTATATAAAACCAAAATTAAAAAGCAACTTTCTCCTCCCATAATTATCCTCCTATAATTCCACTTTATTTTTCCCTTAAGAAAAAGATGACAGAAGTTCAAAACACACTTGAATTTCAAAATGTAAAATGTGGCAATGTATTCAATGATGTAGCAATTTAGCTCAGTTTAAATTTGATAGGGCTTGATTTACCAGCTATAATAAAGAACTGTATAGAGGGTGTTTACAGTAACAAGAAATGTTTATAAATAACTACAGATTAAGTCTTCATTTAGTTCTGTACATACTCTTCAAAACTTTACAAATTATGTAATTATGTTTAAAAAAAAAAAGAGTTCAACAAAAATCCTCCTCAACCTCTTGGATGAATCTTTTTCAGACCTTGTGTGTTTTGCACACATTTCTGATCATTAATCAATTCTCATTTCAGGTGTTAATGCCTAGGCTTGGCCCACCTGCCTCAATCTTCTTACAGGACGCTGGGAGATGGGAGAGAAAATTTTTTCCAATCATCTGATCGTACATGTTAACTTCCTTTGTTTTCCTAGATGGAGGGGTCTTCGCATTTTCCTAAAAGATTCTCAATAAACTCAATAGCATTTAATGGGTCTAGAAATGCCTATTTTATCCATTGGGTTGCTTTGGATAGCAAAGCAATAACCAACCCAGCAGAATGCTTTCTGAACTGAAAAAGTTAAAACCAGTCGTCTATGACCACATTTCATATGTCTCTGACACCAGCTGTGAGTGAAGTTCCAAAAAAGCATGTCACACAGGCTCTCTCGCCCCATCCCAGGCTGTCATCAGCAAGTTCCAGTACTGCCCTCCCTTCAATAAAAGTCTGTACAAACATCAGAAACAGAATTTCAGAAACGGAGGGGCTGGCCAACAGAGGTCCTTTGCATATGTGAAACGTGTTGGATTAAGCATGTCAGAATTTAAATTTATTGTTTAGGCAAAAAGTATGGTCCTAGATTGAGGTGTGAGAGAGAAAAGGAACTTTGTATACGTGCTATATCCTTTTGTCCCAGAACAGGTGAATGAGAAGAAACCACAGGTGAAGTCTTGGCCAAGACCTGTGGCAAACTGACTACTGTAGAAATAATGTAAATGTTGCGTGCTTTCTTATTGGAGGCAGGCTAAGAAACAAAATAACACTTTATTCTCTTGACAAGCAATGGAAAATTATGAAGGTGCACTGTACATCTAGAGCTTCTCCTTTGACTGCAGAGTGTAATTGCACTGCTTCTTACACATGCTTCTTAATGATTTCTGATCAGAAGTGCCAATGGGTTCACTGGATTGCAGTGTGGACCACTTAAGAAAAAGATTGAGTCTGATGAAGAATAATCCACTATCATATCTTGGTCATACGTTTTGTTGTTTTTCTGTTTTTGGGGGTTAGTGGGTGGTGTGTGTATTTGAAGTTTTAAAGAAAAGACAGTTCTTATTATATAGAATAATGAAGATTACAAAAATAGGTTTAAAGCTTGTGATGTTCATATTCTACATATACCTGAAATGTCTGATATCAATAAATAATAATTGTAAATCATCTACCCAGTTTTATTGGGCGCTTCATTTGTAACTTGTAGAAATAACAGAATTTCTACAGTAATTTGTAGAAATTACAGAGTGTTTTTCCTCTTTTGAAACAAAGAGAAATAGGGAATTGAAAGCAAAACCCCTTCAATTTGAAAAAGACTACATGGGAAGTGGGGATATTAGCAAGGGAATGAATTTCTTTCTTCATAACCACATGAATGCCCTTAGACATCCATCATCAAAACAGAAAGCATAGAACCACTACATTGAAAAATGACTTCACTTCATACTGGCATTTTAAATTTTGCAACTCCTGTTTTGGTATCATTTCTTAGTTCTGGATGGTGACTTCATGTACTTAATTTTAAGGATACAATACTAAAATACACCTTACAGAGAAATTAAGTAATCAATAAAGTATCTGAAAGATTTCAATTACCATTTTTACAAGTTTCACAGTATCCAAACTATTCTAATATAATCAGCTTGTATTATAAATACCTCTTAGGTATTACCTGATCATAGTTTAATTATCAGGGTGATTCTTCTGAATTAATTGCCTAGGAGCTTACTTTGCTTATCTACATTAAACAATCCCAAGTAGTGAGCTTTTTTTTTTTAAGCCCAAGAAGTCTGGCTTTTGCTTGTATATTCTAAAGTTTGTCATTAAATTGAAACGAACGCTTACAAATTAAATATGAGAAAACACAGAAATTGCAAAAATGTCCAAGATGTAGAAATTTGGAACACACAGGTCACAGAAGCATTCAGCCTCCATGCTGCAGTTTGTAACATATAAAGTGCATAAGAACAATATACTCCCTAATGAATTATTACTTATTCAATAATGACATATATTTTACACATACCTATTTTACCATATACAAGTATTGTGACCCATTACTGCAAGTTGCACTTGCATTTATTTCTACAGCTTTGTAGCATTTTGACTTCTGAAATTTTACGTGCAATCTGATGTCTCCTCCATCACAGCACTGTTAAAATTAATAGGCCAAGATAGTCTTCTAAAATTAAACTCTGATCTGAAAGGTACACTTGAACATTTGGGGATCTCTCTTCAGATGCTGACAGGGAGACATGTGAGCGGATGTAGAGAGAATCTGGATATATGGTTCACATATGGGCCTAACAAGAGCAATCTCTTCATATAAAGACACTGTTTCTCATGCTAAGTCTACCTTGTTTTCTAATGTCAGCTGAAAGGAATGTTGGAATCTGGGACAGTTTTCTGCATCAGAGTCTGTTACTTAACTGCCCGATGTCAGAATTATTGTGGCTTTTCATAGGACCTCTGTAGTTTGGGTTTTTTGCTTTGTTGTTTTTGGGGAGTGGGTTGTTTGTTTAAGACTACAATACTATGTACCCTCTTAGGAAATCCTGTTCTTCTTGCTTATTCTTCCACCCACAGCACCCTGAAATCATTAAGGTACCCCAACTGATAAAGGATATTATGTTTTTCAGTGTTGCTTTAGAACTGTGAGATTACCACTGATTCCACTGTTACAAAAGAAATTTGGTATTTGGGATTGACAAGCACTGACTGTTTTTGAGCACAAGACCTTCATCTGAGTCTAGATCCAAATATGCAGGTCTCGAGCACAATGCTAGTTGTCATTTAGGGCTTCCTTTTGTACAGCACAGAATCTATTATGTCAGCACAAGACAAAAAGCAATGAGTAGGAGTAAGTGGAAAACAAACCTTGGTTGCTAAGGTAGCCTGTCATGTAGTAAAGGTTTGTGTGAAGGCACATACCATATGACCCAAAGGCTCATTTTGCTCAGAAAGCTACAGTTTAGTTAAAAAAAAGAAGGGCAGTAGAAAGGAAATCCAGCTGTAGACGTGCAGGAAGTAGGACTTGTACTATCGCTCATTGTAGGAAAACCTATTACTTACACTGAGTAGTGTATGGCCATATCTGAAGCACAAAAATTTTGCTCAGAGTGGTCTGGAAGAAAAGCGCCAACTTTCATTAATGCCTACTGCTCATAACACGCAACCATTTCACAGCTTTATCTTAGAACGTGTTAGAAAAGATAAGTACAGCATTATCTGATCATCACACAGATGACCTTAAACCAGCAATACCAAGATCTGTACCACAGTATGGGTATTAAAACACAACACTTGGAGAAGAACTGCCATAATTCAAAACAAAATGCTCAGAAGTCTCTGATAGCTGCCAGAACTCAGAACATTAGAGAATGAGGAAATGACCAGAACTCATGTTTTATGGATTTAATAAACTGAGGAAAACCACAGTAGCACCTCTGAGCTGTGCAATCCTAAGCAACGGCATCAACTGAGAAAAAAAGAAAAAAAGGAACAAAACATGCGAACATGCGAGGTACTGGACAAACTTACCTTAACTTAGGGAAAATGCTCAGGCAAGGCGGTTGAAGGCAAAAGTTGCCTCTTAGAGCTGCTAAATTATTTTGCAGCTAAGTCATTACAGTGTCAAAGGGGCTTAATGGTTTGCAGCTACCTATGAGTCACAGGGTTCACAGACAGGTCTTCAATTAGCTCCCCATGCCCAAAAGAAATGAAAAATTCTTTGTAATCAGGGTCCTAATTAGGATGACAATTGGAAGAAATCCCAAACCATCACACTTGACAATAACCACCTATGTGTTTACACTCAGACTCTTTTGTAGTATATTGTGGGGAGAAAACTAAGACTTAAAGTACACTAAACAAAGTACACTAGCTTACCTAGTTGGGGTCTGAACTTGGTTCCAAATTTTGAAGGAGTCCAGGGCTTTTGAAGGAACTCAGCCAGCAATTCAGGCAAAGATTTCTTCAAAGGATAAAGAGGTTTCATTTTTTTTTCCTTTTTCTTTACGTTTTAAATAAAAGCAACATCTCTGATTTGTGGGCACAGAGTTTTGAAAGGAAGGGAGAAAACACCATTACAAATAGCAAGCAAAGCTTTGAGTTTATGAATCTACTATTTCATCCATGAAATATCCAGGTTGCCTTCATCATCATTTCCAAAACACCACATTATATAAGGCAACAATGGAATACTAGGCTGGTCTGTTTCCCATATTTTTAGTTGGCTCAGCTGGAAAGTGAATACAGGCTGTTGCCCCAGGATGAGTGAATAATTTAACTCAAATGCAATTTTGCACAAAATTACTTTCACAACTGGAGGAAAAAAAAAAAAAAAGGCATGGCTAGTCAGACTCCTTGTTAAAGATAAGAATTTCTTTTTTTTCCCTTAACTAAACCAGTATCATCCACAAAGTTTAGTTCAGAGTTACTGTAAATAAGTGAATTATATATGTTGACATCAAAACACCAAACTCTTCTGTGCTAAGAGTTAACTGCCCCTGCACAAAGTGTCAAGCACAATACCTGTGCACTACATCTCCAGCAGTACTGCACTGTCCTGGGTGAAATCTCTGCTCAAGAGTAAAATTTATGCTGAAGTAAATGCAAGACAAAAATCCCCAAATTGTACACTGATATTTAGAAGAGGTCTGTTGCATGTGGAACTTGTTTTGATCTTTAGATCATAAACTCCTGGAGGCAGAGATCTTCTTTAATTACATGACTACAAAGCACCATGTGTTTCCATTATGCTATTTAAATAATAGATTTAATTTGAATTTACATTTGTTGATGTAAACATTACTGACTGTAACATTACCCTCCAATCTGATGTAGAAAGTCACTGAAGTATTAGGAAAAAATTCCTTCCCATAAAGATTACAAAGGACATTACAATGTGCTATTTGAAAATATGAATAGAAAGCAGCTTAGTAGGAGAGAATAAATTTTAATGGAACAGAATTTTTAAGATGGTATTTTCACATAAACAACACTAACATCTCAGGTAACCCTGATTTTCAGTTCTGCTCTACAGTTATCTGTTGTGTTTAACGGACTGAAGAAATTCAGCTGCTTCCAGCAACCAAAGTTCCACTGATTATTGAAAGGAAAGAAGGTAGCATGGGGAGGATCACTCATTTATCTTGCAACACTGCTTTAACAGCAGTGGAATTGGGGGCTCTGCTAATTAATTTAACTATCAGGACTCTAATCAATTCAGCTTTTTACCAGAATTAATTTTACCTCTCCTTTTGCATAAATAGTCCCTGTAATTTAAAACTTTGCTTGGGGTAGCTTCTGTACCTCAGTTGAGGGTCAAATGGGTCCAGGGACAATTCAGAGGGAAAGATTTTAACACAGCAATGTAAGGCAAGCTTTTCTTTCTATTAAGAGCGCATGTGCAAAACCTGCACTACTGCTGAATGAAAGGGATTTTAATTTTGTTTTGTAGATGACATGCAAGCAGTTGCTATATTAGCAGTTGCTAATAGTTGCTATAATTTCTCCAGTAGGGAGAACCTAGGCAAAAAGAAAAAAACATTTATGTACCATATAGGTGGAATGTATTGTTCAGCTTATGTCATGTTGCTATTAAAAAAATAATTTCAAATAGTGGAGCTTGAAAATTATATCTAATCAAAACATCTAAGCAGTAACAACAACAAAGTCTAAAATTTGCCAAAATAGAATCAGTTGAAAGTGGGAGCAGACAGCTAAGATAGAGTGAAAAGTAATAATATTTTGGGAAGACTGTATTGGCTGTTGGTTTTGATCATATAACTCACAAGGCAATTGAACAAACAAAGAAGTTGCATGAAAAATTTTGAACAAGTAGAGGTTTTTGTTCACTGTGTACATTCAAAATTTTTTTCCCCCAGGAGATCCATAAATCTCCAGAACTTTTTTATCAGGAAACACTCCCTCGACATGTAGAGATGGAATACCTAAAATTACCTTAAACCAAGAAAGCCATGAAAAGGTAAAGGGAAAAGAACAGAGAATAGCACTGTAAGAAGTATTTTTCTTCTTTTGTCTTTAAAGAAATGTTTTTATTTTTCCACATTATTTAATGGATTTTTTTGGTCTGGTAGTACATGATCCCTTCTGATCCATTCCTTCCTTTCCTTTTGTCCTTACACTAACCTGCAGAAGGAAAGAGTGGAAATATAGTGCCTTCTGTCTGATCTAAAAACACATAGGCAGAAAAAAAAAAAATCCTGGACGTAAGTAAAAAGATGATGGCCAGACAAAAACAAATGAGTATTTGAAGTGCTAGGTTAGACAAAAGGCAGTCTTCTTATTAGATCCTGATCACCATAAACAGGCCCAACAGTGGGTGCATACTCAACACTGTAGGTGAAGGATCACTTGGAATCCATATAATCTTGGATTTTTGATCACATCATCATCAAGTGCACATAGTTATGGTAAGGCACTCTGGACTGGAGAAAAAAAAAGTACAACAAATATGTGAAAAACAGATTGACAGCTCTCTTAATACTTTGCACATAGGAAAGACAACCACTAGAACTTGTTTTGCTCTTGATCTTGTCCACTCCTCCATCCTTAATTCTTACTTGCGCAAACCCTGTAAGAGTGTAAAATCCTCTGTAAAAATTGAGTTTTCTTTAGATATTTGCAGCTCTGGAATCATGTTTGGAAAAAATGCAGTGGATCTGTCAAATTTGTAATGCATGAAGGTACAGACTTCCCACATGAACTTACAGCAGCTACCTCAATAACTTTAACAGAGGCTAACCATTTCCAATATGTAATGCAACACAAAAGTAAATCTCTTCTTTTGGAGAGGGGAAAAAAAAAAGTTTATTTAGTTTCCTGAAACATTACGTTGGTACATATGGCAGAGTCCTTGAAGAACTGGTTTTCCTTTAAAAATGTTGGAGCCTTTCTTCCTTTAAACTAAAACCTGAAGGTACTAGTTCTGGTGCAGCAGCTTTGTTACCAGCTCCTGGATTAGTTGCAGGAGGACTAAAGATCAATATTCAGTCTCCCAGATTATAATATCCTTATTTATATTCATATTACTGAACAAAACTAAAAATAATATTTTACAACCTTTGAATATATGTCAATTTAGTGTCTATAAAGAGAGAGAAATTCTAACATTCCTGTAAATGTGAAGGAGTAATGTAGTCTTGGTTCTTGCTACGGAGTATTGATTTTACATATATTTACACAAAAATCACTGTGTAAACTTTTCACGTAGCAGTACCTTTCTTAGTAATATTACAGAAGGCTTTGTTTCTTTTGATACAGCTTGAAAACAATCCTTTAAATACTGAAGAAGCTAAGACTTAACATCCTTTTTTCCTCTTCTCTACCTCAATACAGAACACTGAAATCAGTATTTCAGTAGCAGTGAACTCCACAAAGCACCTTTTTCCCAAAGGAACTTTCTGTTCGTAACATTTAGATTAATTTTACACTGAGATAATTTCATTGTTCACTAACATTAACTTCTTTATCTATTTATTTATTTGTCAATGAGAGCATCTTCTAGGTTAGGATAAACATGGCTTTGTTCACCTTTACCTAACACAATATGAATTTGGAAGCACTAGCCTTCAAGAATAAACTTTCACAGAACATAGAACTATCCCAAATACACATCAGGGTTAACCTAGAAAGAGTTCCTAAGGTTCTCCTACAAAAGACACATAAGTACCAGCCATACAGACACACTGCTGATTAAATATAGTCTTCTCTGACATTGCCTGCACATAACATACCACCACAGTGAAAGGAAAATATATCCAAGATGTAGCAGTCAAATCCCTTCTCCTACTAGAGATTTCTAACACTTCAGCAGAGTAGAGGACTTTTTTTTAAAAGGGTTTTTTTCTGAAAGACTCTCAAATATTCTGTATTGCACAATACTCAATTTATTCAGGCCACAAAGGTGAACTATCAAGACGACTTTACTGATATTTGGATCATTTGTTCCCGAAGGTCTGGAATTTCAAACACAAGCCTTGGGTTCCAATTTAGAACAACAAACTCAATGAAGACACTATATTCAACTTTAATATACATTTTTCCATGTGAACTAAAACTGCAAAGAGTGAAGGAGGGCGTAGATGACTGTTGCCCCACAGTGATCATTACAGCGTCCTTCCATTTTCAGAGACAGTGTCACATATAGAAATGTTGGGTTTAATTTCCAAGCTGTATTATCTTACACAATTATAAACTCCTTATAAAATGAGCAAAGAACTATACCTTGGTCAGATATCTCAACAGGGCACTATCGCAAATAACTGCCTGCTACAATTAACCTTTTTGGCACGAAATCTGGAAATCTTCATGCTATATTTCAATTCAGTGGTTTCTATTTTTCTTATTTACTACCAATTTCTCTGAACCTACCAATGTCAAGAGGTCAACAATTTCACTGTTCAGAATACACCATGAAAGTAAGAATGACCCTATATTATATCTTCATTTTTCCCCTTTGATCATCCCTTTATTTGACTGTATTTCAGTAAATTATCCATGTAGTTTTTATTTTGACAGCTCTCTTTACAGCAGTAAAACAAAATGTGTGCATTGCAAATGGCAAAGATTCAAATTTCAGCTATGTTTATCCAAAATAGCACTGAACTGCTTCTGTACTTATGCTATACTGCCTACAGCCTTACGGAAGGGGAGACAGATGGGATGAATTTAGCAGGGAAACAGCTGTGGCTTGAAGAAGAGACAAGCAAAAGTTTTGCTATCAGGCTTCATTATGTATCAAGGTACCAGTAAAATGTGTATCCGTAAGGCAGCCAAAAAAGTGTTTTTCATTTGACTAGTGATAATTACCTTTTCTCAACAGCTGACAATGTTCTAAGCAGCATTAAATAGGTATAATAATTAAGCAATAAGATAAGACAGGCAGTGCCTTGCTGGGGATTATGGCTTGCCTCGGGTGTGTTGTGAGGCACAAGGCTGAAGGGTGAGTGACTTCAGCCACCCGAGAAATGCAATAATCCCCCAGAAATGCACTGCCTGGAGTGTCTCCTTGCTATTAAAGATGTAAATTTAAAAAGGACAAAATGTTACACACATTTCCTGTGGATTTTATTGACGTGGGTTAGCATTACAAAAAGTCAATGAAGGAATTCCATTTCTGCCCGGCCTATCAAAGCCCGTTTTCCCCAAGGATACATATGCCTCTGCTCAGCTTGTTTGTGCATTTTATTCATAAAACTGATTTGGGAAGAGCAAGTATTTGCATCATCTAACACATGTGTGATAAGGCACTACAGATTACAACAGCCTTCGTGATGGTAAAAGTTAAAGTCAAAGTGCTTTTAAGTTATGTGCTTCCAAACATTTATTCTGTTCAATTGTTCATGCTTGGTGTCCCTTTACAGATGAGCTTTTTTCAGTTCTGAAATTGTGTGTGTATATATGTACATATACATACACACACAGTTTTATATAAATATATATTTATATAAATATATATATTTTTTATATAGATATATAAAAAAAGGTCAGCCACTCAAGTGATCCAAGCAGAGGGGGAAAAAACCAAAAAACAACCAACAACAAAAACCACAGAAGACCCAAACCCCTAAAAGTTGTTTTTGACTACATGCAAGTCACATAGCTAAAAGTAAGGCTAAATCCCTGGCAGTGTGGGAAGCGCTAGTGTAGCACTCAGAAGGATTATACCATGTTACATAAGCAGAGAAAAGATTACTATAATTTCAGCCATGTCACTGAGACAACTTTTGAAACCAGAGACCTGGAAGTATTTAGCAACCCTGACTTGAATCAAATCAGCATTCTAAAGACTGTTCAAGATCAAGTCCTAAGTAATGAGATATCATATGTGTAACAAATATGTGTTTCCATAGGTATAACTACAAGTGGAATTTGGCTCTCTGAGGTTAAAAAGGACTTTTTTTTTTAAAAAAAAAAATCTCATTTCCCCTTTCTTTCCCTGCATATACAAATTTACTGTTCACGAAGAACAAGTTAAACAAACATAGAATAATCTACTACCCTTTTCCCTTTCTTTCATATTTTCCATTCTCACTACTTTATTTCAGAACCAAACTGAGGAGCCCTGAGCACACATAACACTGTCTTGAGTACACTAGAAATGTAGATGCTAAGTAGCTCTTATCATACTGTTCTTCGTTATAGCCACTTCCATAATCTCTATTTGCATATAGCCACTTCCATAATCTCTATCCTTCAACTGCTAATCTGCAGTTCCTGTGATTAGCAGTTGAAGGATAACACATTTAAGACAGCATCTTAAATGTGCCAGAAACTAGCACAATGCCTGTTAATATTAGGCTACCACCAATTAGCACTATCACAATGTACAATAAACACAACTACTTTTCAGTATTTAGTTTTTTAGGATGGCCATTTTTTTGGAGTGCATTTAGAAATGGATAAGGAATATGACTGGAGCTCCAGAAAAGAATGATAGTTTAAGTTAGACAAGAAATAGGCAAAAGAAGATTCTATTTATGTTTTACAGAACAAAACCAGTGCAAAAATAAGTCTTCACTCTCATAACACAAAAAACAACAGCACTTCCAATTAGTTTGAAAGATGGAAAACAAAAATCATGAAGGCGGGGAAAAAAATAATCTTTAACTGCAACATTAGTTATGGAACTACTGGCATAAGGCACATCAAGGCTAAACACTCGAAGATTTGAAAGCAGGTTAGACTTATATATGGAAAACGTGAGCATCCACAGTTATATCAACTTCCATAGGAGCAGGACTGGACTCTGCAGAAGCAATCAAAACACCTAAGTTATCAGGAAAAAGCTGTCTTCCAATAGCCTTGCAAAAATCTACTCACTTATTATATTAAAAACATAAATCGTCATTATTTTTGGGTCTCCTTCTCTTACAACAACAACCTTGAAAGCAGACAGGTGCATAGATTTTGTTACAGAGCTGGTAAATTTTCATGACACACTTGCAAAGCTGTTTAAATGTTATTCATCTGTCTTCATTTTCAGTTGCCCACTATATGGGAATGAAGGCTTTCAAATAGCCTTAGTTGGAAAATCTCAGAGTTATGCACAGAGATCAAAACCGGAAGAAAATCTGCTACTGTTTAAAGTAGTTTGCCAAATGGGTTAATAGTCAGATTTTACTATTATTGTGAGTTCACTTAAGGCCCAATAGGAAGATCCCAATTAGTGTTAAATATCCCAACTAGATATTTGCTGCTGAACTACCGCATAATGTTAGTCTCACAGTGGCTATTGGAAAACATTTTTTTTTCTTTTCCTAATGTTCTGACATATCACAAGGATATCACAGAAACACGGTACAGATAAATGAACTTTAAAAATACAGATGCAACACAATATGGAAAAGAGAAACAAGGTGAATATAACAGTCAGAGATTTCAACAATTTAATTTTTTTATATGGTCTGAACAACTAAGACTTGCTAAAGATTGTTAAATGGTGTATACTTCTAGGAAAAACACAGGGATGGTTGTCCTCCAGAGTTTATACTACATTGGAAAGGCTATTATCCTGGGTAGAAACCTTTATTCTGTAGCTCTGGATACCTTTTAGCAGATAACTTGAACTGTAATATGCTTTTTGGTGATATTTCTTGCCATTAAACAACTAAGTTTTTATGAACCTGCCAGCAAGGGAGCACTTTGATCCAGCCTGCTCACTGTTTGTTTCACATCTCTGGGGAAAGGGGTGAGGAAGACCTACCCATGACTACTACCACAGACCAGAGGTGCTACTGCCAGGCACTGAAGGCAAAGTGTTTCAAAGGAGAAGATACGGTAGTCGTTAAGGGGTAATTGGTGGATTAACACAAGCAGGATCACATACCACCACCAGAAGCAAGCCCCAACGAAAATTAAAACAGTTGCAGGTTTGTAGCAAATTGGAGGAGAATAAAATGCGGTTTCACTGGAAAGCCATGGGTACACTTCTCTCCAACAATGCACATCTTTTTCAGCATCACTGTGATGATGCGCCTAGGGCCAAGCATTTCTAGATCTTGCCACATCAAGGAGAGTCTGGGCTGAGCTGTCAAAGACATCACCTTTATCCACCTCCATTTTAGAGGAGACAATCAAGAATTCTTCATTAATGCTAAATTAACATTTAAATTTGAAAACCAACAACTGTGCTGACAACAGAAAGTAACAAGAACAGCCTGGAACCTTATGTTATGCTGGTTTATGTCACACATATTTCAGGGCTTTTTACATTCCCGGTAGACAAGAACACAAGCTTACTACTAGTAAGCTGAAGGCTTTGACTCCCAGAAGTTGATGGCATGAAGAACTACTATCCTCACGTCTGTTTTGGAGACGGCAGAGTACATCAAAGCAATACAGTAGAAGATATTCTCAGGAGTGGACAATAACGAGATTCTTAGCAGAGGGGGTGTTAGTCAGAGTGTTGACAGTTGTTCAACACAGAAGCAAGTAAATTTGGCTATTTTTCCACCTGGATTTTCCTTCAGGCATTGACTATCCCCAAGTTTATAGCATCCCTTTCACAGATACTATACTCCAGTTTCTAAAATACCGAAATTGTGGCGGCCAGCTGTCTTGATGTGCAAAGTGAACACAGACACCGTCGTTTTCCCCTGTACACCTTCTTCCCCACATTGACTACATTGTTAAGCAATCAAAACAGATGCAGCATTAACTAATCCTTAAAGAAAGTAATTCAGATAATTATCAGCCCATTAACATGATATCAAATGCATGAAAAGTCTACAACAAATTTTGAAGGAAAAAGAATATATAAGGAAATGAAGGTAAATGGAAAACATGAGAAACTGAAACATAAGTTAGACCAAGCAGATTCTGTCATGTCAATCCTAAATTCTTTGACAGCTGATTTTTTAATAAAGGAAATGCAATAAATCTTACCTATGTTAACTTTAACAAAACAATAAACATCATGCCCTGTCAGCAATCGTTAACTATGCTGTTGTTGATAAGTAACTCACTAAAATAAGAGCACAGCCGACAGGAACAATTGAAGGTGAGGAAGAATTATAAGTGGATTTCTTTGAGTTTAAACAGATTTTTGAATATTTTGAATTATGACTCAGCACAAAAAGTGGGAGTGGGCTGATAAACTGAAGAGATGTCATCAGCTTAGAGAAGGTCTGGGATACTGCACAGAAAGGAACAGATGACTCAGATGACTGGAACAGCAGAAAGGGGATGAAATTTTATAGTACAAAGTTATACGCGAGGGACTTATCGTATTCTCAGTTCACAGCAAAAGTCTCTGCTAAGAACTTGAATTTACTTGGGAGGAAAAGGTCCTGGATGCACTTCTTGGATAGAGAAGGATTATCAGCTGCCAATATTATGCAGCTGTCAAAAAGGCAAACGTGATTGTACGAACCATCAGTCAAGGAATTTCCAGTAAATACATTAATTCCACCATCTGAGATATTCAAATGCCCTCATCCAACACCATGTAGGCAGTGCTGCCCATATTCAAAAGAGATCAACAATCAGAAATCTGAGGGTGATGGAGAACCTACTGCAAAAAGAACAAAAGAGGAAGGCTTCACTTATTATTCAGAAGCAGGACTGAATAGACACAACATTGTCTATAATTATCTGCATTATCAGTGCAGATAAAATAAAAGCAGAACAAAAGAACTATTTATCCCAATTTTGGCTCAAGGACAAGTAGGTACAAGCCGAACACAAATAAATTCATACCAAAAATAAGAACGATCCCAATCAGAAATCAGTGGTGCTGGAAACAGTTGTCCAAATTCGAGCAGCAAGGTCTAATGACGTTTACAAAGGAGCTCAATACATTCTCAAAGCAATATATATATATATAAACTATATATATAAGTATATATATTTTATATACACACACACACACACTTAGTGACAGCTGCAGTAGCAGAACACAGTAGTCAGCGACCTAGAACACATCTTACAGAATATTATTAAGTTCCCCAAACATCTATCTGAAAATTGGGTGTGATACTTCCCTCTGCTTGTCATTTGCTTCTTAATGTGGCTAACAACTTATTTGCATACAATTTTGCAGTGTTTTCTGAAGACTCTGTATTTCACCCTTGGTATACATTTTCAACTAAGATAACTTTTGCTTTATGTGTCTACTGTTCAAATAGTTGGGGAATAAATCTTTAAAAACAGTATATGGTGGCTCATATAATCTTATTAACTATTTAGAATGGGAATATTATCCATATAAAAGCACAAATAATATATACATTTATATACACACTAGATATAGACATCTATTTAAAGTGTGGGGGGCAGAAATACACAAGTAAATATATAAATACATATATATTAGACAAATAAATATATAAATATATAGATATTAGACAAATAGTGAACTGGAGAGCAAGAAGGAGGGAGAGATTTTGAACATTCAGTTCATCTAAAACATCATTCATCTATTCCACACCATGTGAACTGTGTGCAAACACCCAAACACTAAATAAAAGCCAAATGCACCTTCAGACTCTTGACAGGATTTGCAACATATATATGTAAATGTGTCCATGCATATACACACAATCCATTGACTATTTCCTAATAATACTTCTCTCGAGTATACATTTCTCAACCTAAAATGTGAGTCTATTAAATAGCAATTAAAAAACTAAGTAATAGTGATAACCTTCAATTCTAGGCAGAGCCAAGAGTTTTACCTGGCTGCACTTCAATGCAGGACACAGTGACCACAAAGCTTTTTACAAACTCCTTGCATGAAAGGCTATACAGACAAGTCTGTCTCCAACTACTACAGCAATCCCATTACAGTGAAACCACACCAAAGATATGTGGGTATGAGTAATGATGCTCAGGAAAAAGTGCAGCATACTACTCTTTTAACATTGGGGCAACTTTGATATTAAAGATGTTACAGACACTACATAAGTTTATCTACATTTTCAATATAAAAATTAATGAATTTTAAACTAAAAAGTCATAATATAATGCAATTTTATTCTCTAATTGCATTTTGAAACAGATGAATGGCCTAGTAAAAATATAGTAATAATCTTCTCACTGTTACTTAAAAAAAATACTAACATATCGGTAAAATAAAAATAAGGAAAACAATACAGTCAACAAAGAGCAAACTGGATTGGAAAAAAAAAATACAGGTCTTTTAGGCAATGATCAAAACTAAGTTCTTTCACCCATCATTATTTCTTGAAAAGACACACACACAAAAAAAGTACAAAAGTTTTAAGCAGAAAATGTAATATTTTAAACACAACTCGATTGCTCCAGGTATCAAGAAATAATTTTAATCAATTGTTCTACTGAAGATTTGCCAAAGAAATGCAAAATCCCTATTCAGTAATGTAATAGTAACAGCAAATCAGCTATTGTGATTTTATGTATCAGTTACTTGAAACTGCTGGTATATTCTCAATATAGTTATCTCTTAAATCTCATATATATGCATTCTCTCATGCATATGTGATCTCTCATACACTAACACTTAGTAACAACAACAAAAAATAAATTTAATGGTGGGAAAACCCTTTAAAATCATCGTTAAACTGAATGTCACATTTTCTCTCTACCTCCTTGAGTGGTCCATTTAAGAATCCATTTTAGCTACACTTCCAGATAAGCTTATCCATAAGAATCATACATTTCCCCATAGGTAGAAAACAAATATAATTTGTCACATGTTGTGCTATACAGACATTTCTGCACAGTTGCTGCACTACACTAGAGTGTCTGAAGGGGAAGACACCCCAGGTAGTTGGCTGCAGACACATCTCGGCAACATGGCACGTAGTTACAATTTGACACATATAGTCTTTATAAATCCAATGTCTATGAAGTCAAACAAATCTCCTTCTTATTTATAGTAACAGGCAAGAGCAGATCTCTGCCGTCTTGTTACACAGATGGTTGTAACATTTTTATAGTTAACTTACAACCACTGATGCCTGAGGAATAGACACACATCTGCCCCAAACTGCCAGTCCTGTAGGCTCTTCTTTTTAACTTCACCTACCAAAAATATAGTCGAAATACATGCAACACTGTCACCCCAAAAGAGCTACTACAACAAAAAGCCCCATACAAATTTGCATAAAATGCATTATTATTGTTAAGGTGAAACAGATTGGACTGTGATCGCACACATTACAGCCAAAATAACACTAATACCAACTCTAATCAACAAAACTAAAGTTTCAGAGAAAATTCATAGCCCCAGACCCCACATACTGAACTTAGTTTGGAAAAATGTTTGAGAAAAACTCATTAGGAGCTTCTAAATTTGTTTTACTAAAAAAAAAATTCAAAAGAGCCTCATACTTCATATAAACTACTGTCCATATGCTCTTTTTTGCTGCTTGGTATACCAAACTAAAGGCATGGCTGGCTTATCCTGAAAAAAAGGAAAGCAATTGCCTAGGATTTTCTTCTCCTACTTGAAGACACTACTCCATATTTGCTGTGCTTCCACACATCATCTGGGTCTTTAACAGGAAATGTGCACAGAAAAGAGCTAGCTATATCAAATCAAATGTTTCCCATTTTAGATACTGGCTGTCCACAGAAGAAATTGGCTAAATAGATGACTTACAGTCAAATGCTTGCTTTACAAGAACCACCACAGATGCAGGAAAGCCATAGTCGAACCGTGTACCTATAAGAGTTGTTAACCAAGTTCAGTGAAAGCTGATGAAATCCTGACCCATGGCAGCTTGGGCAAATATTACTTATTCATAAATATGCTCCATCAATAATAGATCTAGGCAGATTCTTGTCTTTTTCTTCTTGCTCCCCAAATCGGAAGAGAACAGAGCTTGCTAGAAAGTGGATCTGCATTTACAGTATTGGTCTAACTACAGAGGTGAAAACGCATGCCTTGGAATTTTGTTTGAAATCAGATAAAGGAGAGAAAGAACCAACATTATGTGTACAGTTACCCAATTAATTGGATTTCGGATTTCCCTTTCTCCGGATATTTTTTTTTTTTTTTTTTTGGTGTGTGTGTGGAGTGGAGCACAGAAGGAAAACAGAAAGGTAGCTTAACCTTTTATTTTTGCTTCGTATTCTTTTTCTTCTTGGCTAGCTTTCTATCTTTATAGCTGCCTTATAAGAAATTCTGTACTTTCTGCTACCTGCTAATTTCTGCTACGAACACAGATCTCCAGAGAGGGAATTTGAAGAATTTAATAATAAAATTTGCTCTCAGGTTGAAAATTTATACCAATGTGCTCTTTGCCACATAACAGACAAGAATTTTATTTCACCAAGATTCAGATCCATAAAGTCACACATGCTGACCAGCTCACTTCCAGTGGTACATCAGTGACCCCATGTCATGTTAATGAATACTTTTGAGATAATCTACTTAGCTAAATAAATCATTATCTAAAATGAAAAGTACCTAACTGCAAAAACCATCAAAACAAGCACAAACTAATGCAAAAAAAAAAAAAAAATCATATATGCATCTAAAGCAAAGATCCACAGGGTTGCTAGATTAACACCATTAAATCAATATGTCTTCATAAGCTCTACTGCAGTCCTAGCGTGTCACCCTAGTTCTGCAAACCGTACATCTTTCAACCCAAGTTTGCCCCAATAGTGTATATCAACTGTATCATTTAAATGTCCATCTACTTCTTTTAATGTTGTATTTCACTGACCAAAAACACACAGAAAGGGATGGATATTTGCATTGCATTGATTAAATAATAAAATATTTAAAATAATCTTTAATGACAGCAATTTAATCTTTTTTTTTTAACTCCCCCCCGCTTGATGTTATTTCAGATTATTTTTATATACAGTACATATTCAGACAGAAAGCTAGGAATGACAAAGAGTTATCTTGTTCACTTTCAGAAATGCAACTATCACAGTCACCAAAATATTGCTGCTCTAAAAGAAATTCCGTTGATCGATTAGATCTTGCTCCTTCCACAAAACAGTTATACCAGGCCCTGTCATATTCTCCTAGAACACAAATAGTGATAGAGATTTATTCTTAAACAAATGTCACAATTCCTTATTATTCAAATGCAAACATTAGGTCCCAACTTCAGACAAAATCATTTTCATACAAGAAACTTTCTAAAGAGAGCCAGAATAATAACAGATAGAAAATTAGGTCTGAACACACTTTGCAGGATTGTGATGCAAAGACCAGTGCTATTTGTAGCTGCATATGAAGGGGAAACATACTGTGTTAAAAAGCAATCTTCCTTAACATTATTTTGCTGTGATTGTTAGTATCTGAGTGATGGATGAAAACCTGAAGCAAAACACATTATTATTATTATTATTATTTGTTCTTCCGCTTTTACTAAATAGCATAGTCAGATCTCTATTTTCAAAATCAAAAGATAAAAATTACTATTTTTATTTGGTGGAAGTCCTTCAACATAAATATAAGGAACTGGGAGATTTATTTGTTGCAGTAGTTATACTTTCTGGTTTTCTTCACCTAGATCTGAATACTTCATAGTCAATTTATAGCATTTGGGTACTGATACTGAAAATCTATTACAGTCTTCCCATGGAAACGAAAATTAGATTACACTGAATTTTTAAAGCAGTGTATTATATCAGCCTTGTCACTTATTACCTAGGTTTTAAATTAATACAGTGCAAGATAATCACTAAAAATGTTAAAAGAATCCCCTGCCAAAATGCTGGTAAAGTATACTGTCCATGATTCCAGTACTTGATAATCTCTCCCATATTTACATACTCTAAAATGTTAAATAAGGAAAATACTATCACTGTCCTGTTTTCTCTTCTTGTTGCGAGCAAAACAGCAGCAGAAGGTAAGGCACTGCCTGCAGCATGACTACTCTGCTTTCAAACCACTTTTCTGTTCTGGATTAATGCTTTCAATCTTTTCTAGTGTATAATCATTGCTGCTGCAGCAGAGAATGAACAACATTTTCCAGGAGATCCATTTGATTTTGATAGAGGGAAAGTTGTCTTAAAAATTTACAAAGCAGTCTTAAATTCAACTAGATACTAATAATTCTACGGAAGAACTGCTAGGAAGAAGGAGGAAAAGAAAAATTAATTTTTTTCCCCTGAAAGTGACCCCGATTGCTCAGTGCATGTCCCCCATACGCTAAGAATCCACCACAAGTAAATAAACCAAAAGGGAGGCGAGATGAAAAAAAGATTATGTGGTCACAAAGATTAGGGACACAGTTGTAGCATTTGGAATTTCTTTGTTCTCTGAGTTATAAAAGATGATGACAATCCTGGGTTACAGAAGGACAGGATGAGGTACAGACAGAAATCCGAAAAGGAAGAGGAAGGAAGGGAGTCTGGACGACTGAAAAGAATGTATGGAGAGCTTGCAAGAAACAAGCTGATAGAGAACGAAGAGCGGGAAAAAAATAATCAATAGTTGGAAAAAAAAAAAAAAGAAAAAAAAAAGAGCATACCAGACTGGCTGCTTCAATACATGCAAGCTCTCTTCCTATCAGGTGGTTGGTGGTCAAAAAAGAAGCAGACAGAATTTTGCCCAGCCAGGACTATCTAGTCCAAATGAAGTTAAACTGCATTTTGCCTTTCACTACTGACAAGAGGTAGCCTGGCTGATTGGGTTTGCAGACTTGCCTCTCTGTCATCTCTCTACTTTATCCTCTACCTCCCCAACCATGCCTAAGGTCTTTCCAGTGCCTGTTACAATGAATATGGAGTGGAAAACAGAACAAGAGAGCCTAAACAAACTTTCTGGTACCAAATGAAAAGTCTCCACAAGGATCTTTAAGGACATATAAGCCAAATCACAGCACAAGGCATTATCAGCCCAGACACGCTGGCCAGAACACTCAATTGGTATCGGTGGAAATATTCCATACTTAGTCTTGCTGTAGCTGCTCCCAGCACTTCCTGAGGAAATCGCAGCTTCTCTGAAAAGGCTAGTGGTGCCTGGAAGCTGTTAATAGTTCTGTGGTTATTAAGATCTTCAGTAAGATTTATCTGTTTATCCAAGTTAAATATTACTGAGAAAGGTAAGATAATAAACCCCAAAAATACACCTATTACATGGCATTACAGAATCCACATCTGTATTCAACAATCATATTACCAAATAATTTCCCCTCCGTTTCCTCCCCCTCCCCCCCCCCGCCCTTTTTTTTTATATGGTAAGACAATTCATCCAAGTTAGAGCAGAGAACAGCCGAAGCAGCCCACACACATATGTACTAGGCTTAAATTCTTTGGAAGACTATGCTGTTCAAGCTTTCCTTTTATTTATCCAAAATGGCACAAGCAAAAGATGTTATAAAAAAAAAACCTTGACAGAATGCTTGGGGAGGGGGAAGGGATGGTCATTTTCATAAGGAAAGAACATTACTTTCAAATAAGCTAGTGTCATTTTTATATTTACACAATACAACAGGTACAGTAGATCATACCACATACTGACAGTTAACAGGACCTCCTACCTTGACTTCATCCTCTCATGCATTCTCCCATGCTGGATACATTGTTGGTCCAATTCATCATTCCGTTTCTGCATCTTCTCCAATCTGCCATGAAGATACTCTTTTTCCTGACTAAGCTGGTTGACTTCAGATCTACAGAAGTAAAACACAGTGATGATGGATGTTGTCAGATTTCATCCTGCAGCGTGCCATCAATATGTGGCTTCAGCATTTATAAAATTTCATACATGTATATGTAATGCATAAACAGGCTATTACTAGAACTTACAGAAACAAAACACTGTTTCAAATAATCTTAAGACAAAAGAACATGATGCTGAAGGGTATCTGGTAAATATGCCAATGGCAATCACTCAGTCATAGGCTGGCTATGCTAATTTCAGCCGAATTTAAACAGGCATGTCATTTGGCATTATGTGTTGATGTTAAATAAGATCAATAAATGTAAATTCATACTTGTTAAGCAAGAATTTGGCCAGCATTTTGAAAACACATTTCAAATTGTTTATTAATAAAAGCTAACATCTAATTTAATATATGGCTACTAAAAACTTGTTCAACCTTGACTGCACTGTACAGGTTGAACTCTCAATAGTGGTAATGTTTTAGAAACTTTATTAACCTAATATGCCCAAAACACCATTACACAGATTAAAAAAACCACCAAACACATTAAGAGGAAAATGAATAAAACCTTAAGAAACAAGGGACAAATCACACAGGCACACCCTAATCTACATAAAACTCAGCACAGCCTTTAAGAAAATTAGTCACTTTTAGCAATTCTTATTCTTCACGAGTAAGCAGAGACACCAGATCCATGAATGACCTGGGACTGCTACTTGCTACATCTCTAACCATCAGCCCATGGAGAAACAGGCACGAGCTGTTTCTTAATATCAGGAAAAGATCTCAGATTAAACTGTGATAAAATATACATTATGCACTTGTACAGTTTAACTCTTTGGAAAAGGTTAATGAGAACATGTCAGAATCTGCTATACCATCAGAAAGTAAGAATCAAAAGCAAGCAAATTTGTTTTATGGCATCTGCCACTCCAGATCTTGAGGTTAAAAAGCTTCAGAGATATCTTTAAATCATAAACTTAAATATGCTGCAGTTACAGCAGAAAGAAACTTTACCTTCCTGGCTGTTACAGAATGCAACAACAACTGACATTCTGAAAAATACAACAAAGTGCAGGGGGTAAGGAATACTCCTCCCTCAAAAACATGTTGTTACACTGACAAGTCAGATCTGGAAATGACAACATAATCTCTTCATGTTTAAATAGAGAACAATACATGATATCATCTGTGAATCTGAAAGAACTTAGCACGGGAAACTTTGGAAGAAGACTGTATGCAATTGAATGCAGATAGAGAGTTACAGCTCTATTAAGGAACATCACTGACAAATAAATCAGAATTGTGCTGATCTATTTGTACACCAAACTTAAATGCACAAGACTTTCCTGGATGAGTATGTAACAGTAGGCAGGACGTTACAGGAAGGTAGTTGAAGTCGAATTTTTACACAAAGCATTTAACGGAAATACTACTAATAACTTAAACGTCAGCATTAACAAAGTATTGTCAGTTGGACCAATGGTTACCACACAGTGTGAATGCAGCCTGGACTTGATACCGATACTGTAAGAAAGACAATCAGTGGATAAAAGCAAAGGTCCTCTCTCCAAAGAGACCTGCTGTAACAAAGCCCAACCAAGTGGTAACAGACACTAAACTCAAGATTGCGTTCCTTTTGCCAGCAAAATGCAACAACATTTGCCATGTGGGAATACTGTAAATTATTGTGTTTATAGGGTTTCCCAACTAGGGGATCCTGCTTCTTCTTCTGTATTTATATGTGGCTGTCTCATTCATGGAAACAGCAGAAGCAACTTTCAAGGTAACAAAAAATCTCAAAGTTTTCAAGGGACTTATTCATCTCCAGCACATTTGAACGTGCCCAAAGTCTTTGTGGAAAGAGGGATTCAAATAAACCAAAATGCTATGGAAAATTACAATTAATTAAACCAAAGAAAATACTGAAGTCATTGAAAACATGAGTAGCGTTATCTTTAATCTCTCAAATACAGCTCTAAATGCCTGCTGCTTTGAACAATGCTACATGCGTTCTCTTCTCCTAAAACATCTCTTTTGTAATTACAGTTGAACTCTGCAAAAAAAAAATATTCATTTCAGTTAAAATATTGTTTAGACAGTGTCCCTTCCAAATAAACATCTAAGAGTCTGACCTCCCAGATTCAAGTATTTCATTACACTGAAATTTCAGAGGACAGCACATATAAAGGGCAGAATGCCTATTAAGGTCAATGTTAAAAGGTTCACATGTGTCAGCATTAAAAAACAAAAACTGATCCCAACACAAGACTGCACACTGACAAAGATTCCTTCTGCATCTTTAGATATACCACCCATCCTCCTCAGTTTCCAAAGATTAAGATAGAACACTTCATTCTATGTGATATTTAAATAACTTCAAAATTGTTGGGTTTAAAAAAACCAAACAAAACTCCACAACCATAATTGTAATAAGCCTGTACTGAACGTGATAGCACATTTATACTAGGAGTAGTAATTCCACCCAGCCAGAGGCAGGACCAGGTCTGCATAAATGCTTCTGAACCACTTTGCTCCCAAGGTGTCTGAGCAGGGACGGGATGGGGGTGTGTGTGGGGTGGCAGATGCCAAAGTACGCAGTCCTGAACTTCACAATAGCCCACACATAATGTCACGGACAGAGATACATTAGAAAAATCTATGCATTAAACACCATGTCTAATGGATCTAGAACAACTACAGGGCACAGCATGGACATGCTGATGTTGCTTCACAAGAGCTACTCTGGGTCCAACAGAGTTGTGGTGGACTTAGAAGAAACCAAAGCATGCAGACATTTGGAGTGCGGCCATCTGAGCTGAACTCCACAAGGAGTTACACTTCTGCCCCACAAGTCATACAGTCATGTTAATGCATCTGGATGTCCTTCTGAGATCTGATAGACTCAAAAACCCTGTTTGAAATCAGTATTATTTTGAAACCGCACAAAGCGAAGCTACAATGTCACATGAAAATGAAAATATAAAATGCATACTTGTAAGTAGATGGGTAATAGATTTTGCCAATCTTATTTACTTGTCACTATATTAAAAATAATTGATGATGACTGGGGGGAGGACAGGGACAACAAAAAAAAACCCCAAATACCCTCTATACTTCTGGATCCACTCAACTACCAAGAAAGCCTCAACTTCCATTTAAAAACAAATTTAAGTTTTTATCTACCATCCTTGCTGCAAGAGTCTTGGAAAAAAAACCCAGGTTCCTCTAAAACATTCAAATACTGGGGGCAAAGAACCAGCAAATGTTGTATAAATAGTCACAATTCAAAGGCAGCCTTAGGATATTTTTAGGATGAGTTGATTTTTAAACACTGAAGTGGCAATGCTGCCTTTACTCCTCTGAACTACCTTTTGCATTGCATCGCTTTTTAAGTGCTGCCTTCTCCTACTCTTAAAACCAATTGTTTACTTGTACAGCAATGAAATACACGTTTTAAAATATTTTCTGCTGACACAGTATTGTTGCATATAATTTTAATGACTGATCCTTCAGACTGACTGTTTCACATCTTTGTACAGCTACCTTCCACAAACATTTCACTCCTGGTATTGAGTGCAATGACGGCAGTCAACCAAACATGCAGAAAAATAGTTCAGCCGGGTGTGTGTTCTTTACTTCAATTAAACTCACACAGTTGGATGCCTACTGTTGCCAAACCAGTAATATAATTTATACATTATAGTCCAAACAGTAAAACTACACTAAAAGTCATTTAACAATATTTATAACACCATAAAATACAGTGTTAAAATATATGAACTGCAATATGTACCAAAATTATAAAATTTGTTTCTCATCATCAGTGATTAAAACCAGGATCATTGCTCTAGCTTCAATACTCACAACCCTGGTGACAGATTAGAATTCAAATCTTAATGATCAATTTACAATTAACAAGATAGAAGTGAAACAAATTAAACCAACCATTATATATAACGAGACCCAATGGACTCCCATTGTTCCCCTTAATTACAAAACGCAAATCACAAATACACAGTGGGTAGTGTTAAGCATTAATCTACAACCTAGAAACTCAGACAGTGACAATCAGAGAGGAAAAAAAAAGAACAAAATAACAGAGAAGAAATCAACAAAGGACTATATTTTTAAACATGCCTATGCATACAAAAACCTTCACAGACACTATCTTCTTTCTGCACAGCTTGAGGGGTTTACAATTTGTCTGACATTGTCTTTCTGAAGCTTTTCTAGTCCTGTGTAGAGGCTAGCTCACAAAAATGGTTCCAGCTTACACACAAATACGAAAACTTCAGTTTAGATTTCTCAGAAACCTGTATTAAATGTAAAAATATATGTACAGTTCAGAGGCATAGTTGTCACAGATAAATGTGAAATGCCTCTTATTACAAATGGGGCCTTTACTTCCTATCAAAACCCAAAAATTTTACATGAACTTACTCTTCTATCTGTTATTAAAAAAGCTTGAGCATTTTACCAATTAAATAATGGTACTACTAGTATACAGTTATTTTTTAACCCCATGGAAACTAAGGCACAAAGATTCTAGAAGTATAGCAAGAATCTAGGTCCAAAATTTGGTTTATGATGAGGCCATAAACATGGAAAAAAAAAAAGGGAAAAATCTTTTGAAATAGGGCACACTGCTGCTTCATGATCTGCTTTTATTAATGCACATGAGAACCAAGTTATAAAATCTTCAAAAAAATGATTACTTTTTTTTTCAGAAGACAAAGGTACAGCATTCTGTGCCAGAATTGTGGTTTTACACTACATCCAGTGAAAATGAGCATGAAGATTGCCTTTCAGAGATGCTACTAAAAGATATACACTGATCATGCATTTAAAACTTTGCCAAAGTAATTTTCTGCATCTGATCTCTTGATCACATCACTTTTTGAAGCCATTTAATAGTTTACCATTTTCCACCATCTCCAGTTCCACCTTTCTGTTCTTTTCATGTGCTTTCTTTGTCCCCACCTATTTCTCCATTCTTGTTACTGACTGCAGCAGCTCCCGCTACAGTGAAGGCAAGCTCAAGCTATTTTAGGGCCACTTCTCAGAACTGCTTTCATACATTCTTCCATACTGTTTCTTGTGCAAAATACACCACTTTCTGGAGATCCAAGAGGGCTCCTTTTCCCTTTTTCGGGTTCTTGACATAGTCAGCTAATGCTGCTAGGTGGAGAAACACTTGGCAATCTCTGGTATTTATTTTCAGAGAATAATGTGTTTTCACAGCATGTTTTCTGTCTTTCCTTCATCCTTTTACAGTTACTAGTCTGTGACTGTGAGCTCTAGCAACAAAGTCTGTGTGCATTTTTATTGCTGGAATAATAATATGATTTGAATCTATTTAGATTTTTGTATTACTTTAGCAGAGGAGCTCTGCTTTTTCAGAAGAAAAATTCTGTTTGCTTCTCTCTCAAGTACCCATCACAACATTTGCAAGGGAAGATTGCTTACATTTCCTCAAGTTTCTCATTTCTTCCCCAAACACTCTGGATGGGATTCATCTCCCAACTTCAGCCACTTAACAGCTAGTCAACAATTTATATTCAGTGAAAAGTAGGATGGGCAGTGGAGGCAGTACCTGTGGGAAGCATCATGTATTTTTTTTATATACATATATCTGTCATCTACTTATATCATTCCCCTTTGACCATTCCTGGAAACAGGATACTGGGATAAATGAGCTCTCTTCCCGAGTGAGTGTTGCCCCTGTTATGTTACTTCAACAGGACCACCCAACAGAAGAAGAATCCTATCTTGAAAACTAATTTTGTCTTTGCTGAGTGTTTTCCTTACTTCGCATGAGCCATGCGAGATGAATCCTACCCTTAATTACTAAATTCACTTTGCATGGAATTTACAGAAGTTGCAGAATGCCAACTCACCACTTAAGTCCTGTTTACTACTCTAAATGTCAACCCTGCAGAAAGCTTCAACAGCAACTATTTTCATGCTTAAAAATGTAAAATCAAATTATTTACTAATATAGAACTACAAAATTCATAATTATTTAATTTGTAAAAAAAGACAGTCCTGTTCTACAACTCCTAAATAGCTAACTTCATACTTTTGTATTTATTTAAACCAGTTACTGCTTCCAGGTTTTGTTCTATTCCTGAATTTTTAATGGCTTTGCATTTAGACCTGCTATTGATTTTAACAAGAGCACCACATCACAAGTGGCGGCAGAATCAGTGCTTCAATGACAAGCAATTTTGATGACAATTATTTCAGGGATAATTATTCAGTGTGTAGTATTATGAATGGAGATTTAAGTAAGTAATTAAACCAACAAACTACAGTTTTGAGAACTTTACATATTTAGTATTTTTCATATAATTTCAGATAAACTCAAATTGTAGCTCTAACAATTTTCCACTTTTCAGATAAAGAATATGAACATCAGGAAGAAAATTGTATGCAATTTTTACACTGGAATTATCTAAGAAATTTCAAGTAATAGTCAGAAACATAATCTGAAAAGCGGAAAATTAGAATTACCGCAGATAAAAATCCATCCATGTTTCTTAAGTGGCATATATTATACTGAGATGATGTGTAATACCTGGGACAAAATGAATAATAATATTAACATAGAAATAAAAAAATAAAGAAGCACATCCTAATAATGAAAGGAGATACTAACCTGTGTTTTTCTGACATTTGTTCCAACTTTCTTGCCAACATACAGCATTCTTCCTTTAATTTTGCTATGAATGTATTCTGGGAGGTCAGCAATGAATCCAGTTCATTTACTAGAAATTATAGAATTATAAAACTAGAAATTTATTTTACAATGATATAAATTTATAGATAATTTAGAAACAATTTTATATATTCTTAATTTCTTTCCTCTAGATCCTTCTGGTTTTGGTAGGTCTTTTAAGCTTCAGCTACTTGGACATGAAATTATGACATCATCATTCACCAAATAAAGGCTCTATGTCAGAATAAGCTAACCTAAAGTGTTAAAGTGATGTTGCGATGCCCCTGAATCAGGTTTCATATGAGAAGAATCACCATAAAGACTAGATATCTAATCTGGTGGTTTTGCTTTTTAGCTGCAAGTTCATTGACATTTCTGGGAGGAATAAAATTGGCAAGCCATGCCTTAGCAGCCTTTTGCTTACTCAACTGGTGCAGAGGATACACTGTCAACCCAAACACTTGCATTGCAGACTCATCTCATTCTCTCCTTAAAAAAGCAGTTCTTTTATCTACTGTGTCGTGGGCTTACTATGATTAACGTATTTTTTTTCTCTTTCATGATAAGATATAGACTTATTGTCCAGTGACAGTTGCATTGAAACCATTTTAGAAATTGTGTTTCAGTTACTATCAGTTTGCGCTGTACCAAAACTCAAAACTAGAAATCAAGCATCTTTATTCTTTCAAAAGGAAGATATGCAAAATTATGTTTCTTGATTTCTGCTTTTAAAATCAGAGAAAGAGAGACCACTGCAACCTAAATCCCTTGTACGTGTATAGAGTCATAACGCACAAGGGTTTCTTTATGTATATAGTAAATGACTATCATTTTCAACTCCTTCTAATCCTACTAGAGATATATAAAAACAAACTCAGACTTAATGTTGTTTCATTTTTGTGTACTGGGACAATTTATGCACCAGGAGGGTAAATTATACATCTCTTGTGCAAAATTACACTTGGTCACATATGCAGATGTGCTGGCTAGAGTAGGGAAAAAATGATTCTGAGAGCTTCTTTTCTTTCCCTACTGTGTAGACAGCAGCCATAACGTAGCTGTTTGCATTCCCTGAACACATGAAAAGGTCCTCCAGTACTGTGATAATGCTGCAAAAAAGGCAGAAAATCAGATGGCAGATGTAAATGTGCCTGCTACCTCAGGTATTATCTGACACTGTTTAGGATTAATACAGTCTACATCATTTTTCTGAAGGGCTGGTGGGTCAAAATGGCATTTTATTAAACATATGAATATACCATGTTCCATAAGAGCAGAAGCTCTTCCTTTCCATGCCCAGGGGTTAGAGATTTCCTCTCTAAAAAATTATTTTTTGTTTATAATATACACCTTTATCAACACTGTTGGCATAGTACTTCACAATAACAAAAAGCTTTTTTTGTTTGTTTGGAAAACCCATTTTACTTCCAGATTAAAGGTTAGAAGTTATTGATCAGGTAAGTCAATGCAATGAAGTCTCCTATTAGGAGAACCTGAAGTATGCAAGGGATTAAACATCTTTCTTCTAGACCGGGGGGGGGGGGAGGGCGGGGGTGCAGAGGGCACATGGTAATGCTAAAAATGTTTGAGGCTGCAAAGATTAAATAAAGGAACATATCAATTTGGAGCCAGTGAATTACATCCAGCTGCGACAGTGAATTAAGAACCGATTAATGGCTAAAGCTTTTCTCCAGTTTGGATGCCGAAGCAAACTCATTAAGCTTTTAGAGTAGCTATAATGTGTGTACTGTGGGAACTGTTCAATGCTATTCAGGAGACTTTAACTGTAAGCTCAGAGCATTTCCCGCAGAGCTTCTGATGCTATTTTCTTTATATAACATGTGTGCCTGAAAATCCAGCCAAAAACAAGCCCTTTGTTTTTCTACTTTGTTGTGGTCTCTCTCAGCTTTACGTTTCTTGAACACAGGTAAATAAACTCATAATCCAGATGGTGCAACAGATGTGAGAGCAGCACTCTGAAATCAACAGACAGTGGGCAATACTTTCCATTTTCTCTTTTAAACGCTAACTAATATGTAATTCGGAATCTCCGGTGTAGTTAGCATCTGCTCCCTTCGGCCAGCCAAAGGTTACAGGTGTTCCTGATGTCATTTCACAGTAAGGCGTGGGCCTGGCTTGTGAGTGAGTGCCCAGGCTCTAATCTTTCCCTACCACCTACCAGTTTTCTCATGCTGGGCCTCCATTTGCTGCATCTTCTGTGTCAGCTCCTGCTCTCTTTGCTGGGCCTGAAGGGCTCGGGCCTTTGCTTCATTGCTAATGCTTTGCTGAATGCTGTCTTTCTCCAATCTATTAAAAAACAAACAAACAAACAAAACAAAACCACAAAACAAATAGGAAATAAAGGAAAATAAAAAAAATCTTATAGTGAAGATAATAAATTAAAAAGGCAAAGCAGAACATTCAATTATTAATAACAAACAAAAAAAAAATCTGGCCAAGCTTTTCACATTAAACATTTCCTCCCACTTCAGGTTATGTAAACTGACCTCTCTCTTACAATGTCAAACATTCTCCAGTGACTAGCAGAAAACAGATCAAAAATATGATCTCTTTCCTGAGCGAAAATTAGCGTTTCAGACAAAAATACGATTTTATTTTTAAAAATTTGAAACAAGACTTCTTTTTCATAAGGAAGTTCCCCGACATCCACTTTGCATGGAACAGATTATTTGCATTTTCTTTTAAAAGCTATTCATTTAATTCTGCACTGAAGCTTAGGGACCTGACCCCGAGATGGACGGGTTCCCAGTGAACCAGCAGGAGATAAGTCAATGGGAGCGATTGCCACAGTGCTCATAATACAGCTACTCTGAAAGCTTAATGAGTTTTCTTAAGCAACCAAACAAGTTTTAACTATTAATTTATGTAAATAGGAGATGAATACATCCATTACAATAGAGAAGACTGTTAGTACAACAGAGGCCCAGCCCCTTGCGGTTCTGCTCACTGGGTCGCACAGGAAGGTCTAAAGCCCAGTACTATTATTGAAGTACGCAGGCAAGAGAGCAATTTACTTGACCAGATATGCAAGATGGGGCAATCTACTCCTGAGGCAAAACAAATGCTAGACTACCACACTCCATTGAAGCATTTTATTTAATGCAAGCCAAGCAAAAACAGCATGGAAAATAAAAACCCAAAAAGATATATGCATATAAATTAGAAAAGGTCCTAAACTGCAAATTCGTATCTAGACTTTCCCAAAGGTCGTGAATATTTATCTGGTGCACACTAGGATCCAGACTCAAAATTTCAGTGAGCTCACACACACAAAAGACTGATTTCTAGATTTCAAATGACATATATGCACACGCTTTTCTACTGAAATTACATTTAATAGCTTGGGATAGGTTTCAGTAAAGTCTTATAAACGTATTGTTTTATTCTAGGGACAGTACCTATTTCAGGGGACCACAAAACAGAACACGAGCATAGATCATGTAAGGATAAAGCCACATCTCATGTGGTTGCTGCGCTTAACCTTTGGATTGGTGCCTAATAACCCATCCGAGATATTGCAATATCTCAGCATGACACACACAATGTTAAATCTTCTCTCTTAAATTTACCCCAAAGCAATACAAATGGTGGGTCACATTACACTAATTCCTGGTCCTGATGTTGCAAGCCCTACCTTAGGCAAAACTCCCTTTGAAACCACAGACAGTCTTTTCTGAGGTAAGACTGAGAATGATTTGACACAATACATTTAGATAGCAAGAATGTTATAGTGTCAAGGAAACAAAGCACATTTTTTGAGGAAATTTCATAAATTGAACTGCGTTTTATCACATTATTCTCACAATTACTTCATAACCGTATTGGGGCTATCCTAAGGAGTGATGCTTGCATCATTTCCTAAGTGTAAGCTCCAAATATGGAAAGCATTATGATGAAAAATCTTTCCATATTTGCTGGGAACCAGTCTACTTAAACCCCTTCCAAAGACCTTTTACCTTCAGACAGTTGTCATGAGCGCTGAACTGCTCAAAAAACGCACCAGCTCCTAACACATCCCTCAGACACTTTCAGCCAAAGAAAGTGGCAGTAGCACAGTATTTCATAGTGTCTCACGTGAGATGGCCGTGTGCAGTTGGGTGCTGTGCTGTCACCTGGCACACAGCTGGCTGGCTAGTGTTCTGCCGGGGGTAGCACTTCAGCGTGGATCAAGCTGCACAGCTCAAGCTACCAAGGCAAGCCTGTAAAGGTCCATTCCTCATTGCTAGGGTCCCTCCTGTCAAACACATGCTAATGGGTAAGTTCAAAATAAATGGAGAATCTGTTGCCACCAGAAACATGCTTTTGCTAAGGGGACCCATCTAAAAAAGCCACTCATCTGTGCTACTTACTGTATGGAGCAAACTAGCAGGAGCTCAGAAACCATGGACGCATGGGGAGTTCCCTATGCCTGAAGTGTATATGGGGTGGGTGAAAATAGATGAGTTTATACATGTGGATAAAAGGTCAACTATAACACTAGGAAAACACAAGTAAATCTTATGTAGAAGGGTAGCTGACTAGTCTCAATCTTAGCACCCAGAAAATTTTGGGATTGAGACACATCCAGGGCCACACAAAGAGCAATATCTGAGCTGCCTAGAGCTGTTGAGGAACAAAAAAAAAAAATCTCCAGGAGCCAAAGCTGTCTAAAACTGAGTGGCAAGTCTTTCACCCACACCTTGAGTTGACACCTTCCCTGCTCTCTAAGTTCAATATCTCTGCCCTCCTACAGAAAATTTCTCCAACATGTTTCACATATCCAGAGAAAAAAAGAGAAAAAAACAAACAAACAAAAAACCCCATGGATAAAACATGCAGAAGGCCACTGAAGAGATTTCAGGAACTATCAGTAACATTCCTTCTACAATCAGAAAAGACTGCAGGAGTTTTAGAAGGTTTGACAGTGGCTGCTTATTTGCAATTACTCTGAAATGTGAAAGAAGGGGAGCTTGATTTAAGAAAAAGAAAAGCTATGGACTGTAGACAGAAGGAAACAGTTATACCCCTTCAGCATTAGTGTTAAGATATCAGGAGTTTCCTCCTACAGAAACTTCAGAATTTCTCATATCGACTAAAGGAAAGCACATAGACAAAGTAAAGCAAAACAACAACAGCCTAATTTTAATGACACAGGTAAGATCTGAATTGGAAACAATAGCTGAAGATTAATTGTACCAGAACTTTTTAAAGCTTCAGCTACAGGTATCAAAAAAAGGGCACAGAGTGGACTGCAGCAGCCTGTTCTCTACTAGAACGCAAACACTGAATCAAAATTGGAGACAGAAGCAAAAACTATAGTTCTTTCAGATAGTACTAATTGTAAAACACTAAATAAATGCCTCTGATAATAATCCTGGATTTGGTCATAACATTGATCAGTTTTACTAAAGAAGAAGCACTGAACTCACAGCAACTTTCAATTTTGTGCCATAAAGTCAGAGGCAACCAAAGACTCATTCCCACAGAGGCAAGCTCAAGCTCTTCTTGAGCTCTGTTCTAAAATGCAAGTTTTCCACAGTGATTTTAGTTCTAAACACTGATTATTTTGAGCCTGAATTACAGCTGTCAAGAGCAGCCTACTTGGTTAACTTGTTCACATATCTCAATGAATGGGATACTGGTTTGCAGTGACTGAAAGCTATGCTTTCTAAATATTCTTAACCAAAAAAAAAAAAAAGCACAGTAAACTTGCTTATAGCACAGGAAGAACAAAATTGTCATCACTTGCAAACCTTAAAAAAAAAAAAATCCTTGCTGAAAATGAAGTGAAAATTCACTTTGACCTCAAAGCTAACACAGAAGTATGCTGGCTGAATTTGAGCCACCAAATTTAATAAAAAACCCAAACAACAAAAACCCAACACCTTTCCCACCACTAACAAGCAAAACCTAGATCACAGATCCATTTTCAGTTGAAGACTGCTCTCTGTCAAATGGCTTCACAGTAAAGAAAAAGGAAGGATGTAAAGGCTATGAAAGTCATATTTGACATAATAATATCTCATTGATTTTTGACTATAAAAGAAGGAAAGAACTTAGACTGATAAAACTTTGAATTTCACAACACAGTTCAATAGTAGGTACTTCTGCAAGTCTTTTTGCTTTGGTAACAGTAAAAATACAAAATGAAAAAACACGTTATGAGTTTCAGTGTAGAATTAGGCCTCTGACTAGAGGTTGCCAGTAAGTCTTCTGCCAAAGCAACTATGACATGAAGAAACCATGCTTCCTATATTGACTATTTGATTGTTCCACGAGATCAACATGTGGCATTTTGTAAAAAGCTAATGGATCCATTAGTAAGGACTATGAACTTAATTGGACAAATTAAAATACTCTAGCAATTATCTCAGTTCAGTGGCACACAAGAGGTTATCATAACCTTATTTTTGACATCTTCATTTCTTATTCATTCTAGTTAAAAATGTAATTATAAAATATTTTAGGCTTTCATATATACTTACTTTAAACTGGACTTCATAAATTATTAAGGAATAGCTGGCATTTAGCGTGCCAAATGTTTGAGGCATCTGAACTAAAAAGATTGTTAGTCTAAATAATAACCAGCCCTGGAACTCAACACCAACGCTCATACTTGGGCAGCAAGAGGACCAGTCGAGCCTAACACTGATGCTTTTACTACATGCCTCACTGGTCGAGCACTGACCTCTTTCCTAAATAACATGTAGCCAAGCAGGCCAGCACTGTGAACTACCGCACAACAAATCACCTCAGAAGAGGGAGAGCACTCGGCTGAGGGCTCCCTCAGCTCTTCCAGGGGAAATGGGCTTTCTCGCCCAGTATTTCTGAAAATAAATGTGTAGCATAAGCTTCTCTATGTCAAATTGAAAAATGGTTTTGAAAAGGTATCCAAGCACTTAATTCCTTAATATCTTTACAAAATCTGGCCTGAGGGCACTCAAATCAATTAGAATATTTGTGAAAATAGGACTTAAAAGCCTACGTGTATTAGGAATCCTAAAGATTTTAGCCAATAGCTTTGCGTAGAATGGTTCAGCAATGTTTTATGCAGTCTACTTTGCAAGCTTTCCACACTATGGGTCCAGTGGACTGTCCATTATAAGCAGCTTTCTGAACCTTCTCATAGGTTATTTCATATTATTATTTCAGCTATAAGTGTCAAGGAAAGAATGGAAAATCAGAGTATATCCTTACTCTTCTCTCAGGCTACAGGGAAAAACCCAAACCACACAGCAACATGGACAATAAAATAATACAAAAAAAAAAGAATAAAATTTGAAACGAGGTCATAATACCTACCCTATACTGTAAAGGGAAACATCAGAAAAATGGTTGCAGGCTTTTACAGAGCACTTACAGAGCTCTTTCTTTCTTGCGGAAAGCATTCAAATACTGCAATGATAAAGATCATAAAAGAATGTATATAGAATAAGATCATACGTTGGGTCAGAACACTTCACATTTCTTCCCTCTGCCCTCCATATGTATCTTCATAACTATGTCATACACAGAAGGATAAGAGCTTGGTTTTTTTTCAGGTCAGCAGACAAGCCTAAAGATTGGTCTGCAGATATGAAAAAAAATACATACAATTTACCAAGAAGTCATTCTCCCCAGGAATGGTCTTAAATCATTTTCTCTATTAATGTGAAACTCCTAAAACTGCTTTCAGACCTGCCTTTTAATTTAACTGCACTGCAGTATCCTATTCAGCTATTTATAATGGAGAATGTGTTTACAGAGTTCTACCTTATGCTATCTGAAGTCTTAGCATTTTCAAACATTTAGGTAAGGAAATACACCACAGTAAGACCCCAAATTCTGCAGGTAAATAAGTAAATGCTGCTTTTAAGTGTAGCTATGATTCAAAACTATTCATTTCCACACCTTCTAAATTATCAGAGTTCTAGAACATGTACCTTGCTCACATGTTTGGGCCAAGCCACTAGTAAGACTCAGGGTTATAAGATTTCTCCCTTTCCCTTAAGTCAGGCTTTGAGGAATGTTTTGTTTAGCACTGAATGTTTTGGTTATCTTCCTTTGTAAGGCCTATGTATTTTCATCTAATAGGTCCTTGTTAATACCTAGGACTGCTATGACTGAGGACATAGCTGGACAGTGTTTCCTCTTATAAAACACTGTATATTTTTTGCCATCCAATTTTCTGTAATAAAGGTTTTGATTTTTTCAGTGCATGAGTAAATCCGCCACAGCATGTTTGGACTGGATGGATTTTATGGCTCGTGGTGCTTTTACAGGGCAGAAGAGGCATGAAATGAATGTTCTCATGTCAATAAATAAATAAATAAATAAATATGCACATGTGCATGCTTGTGCAAGAATTAGGTAGAAATATCTTTTAAAAGCATCACAATCAGGTCATTTCTTCAAACCTCTCCAAGGAGCTGAAAAATTGCCCTTCCTGTATCCCATTGTGGGAATTACCCACTGAGTTGCTCTTTATGCCTGTTTCTGGGAGCTGACCGGATGCTGATTCTGGAGCCGGCTGCCAGGTCCTCTCAGCGGAAAGCTCAGGTTTCTGGAAACTGCCCCAGCCAGCACACTGTGTTTGGTGAGCTGCAGTACAATCTACATTTGCATCGTCAAATTTTGCAGAGACCTAATTATTAATTTAATTGGTAGCACTGGAGGACTGCGTCATTGTTAAGGATGCACATGGTCCTATTCGTGAGAACTGAGGCTTTAAAAATATATATATATATTAAAAAATTCTTAATTTTTGTTGCTACAGTGAAGGTGCTTAGTTACATTAGTTGAGAGATACAGAATATTTCCTGAAATAATGAACTTTTATATATATTTGCACTTTGTATATTAGGAGGTCTACAGAAACAATAAAACACTAAGTCTAAAACCTCTACTTTGCCCTTTACACCCTACCTGAGGTATCAGAAGATATTATACATTAATGGCTATGCATGAAAAAGATTCCTACTCTGTTTTTGAGTGCTTGCTGTACTTGAAAACTACTTAAAAATTACCACTAACTAGAGATATTGATGGGCATCAGAAAGAAGAGAAGTTGTAAGGGCACAGGAATTGAGACACACACAGTGTTACTCCTACGGAAGTTTATAGGATATAAAGAAGCTTGAATACAGTTGAGTATATATGTAACTGATGGTATATTCCATCTCAACTTCTATCCACTATGTCTATTAACAAAGTTAAAGGATTTGATTTCTTACTTTAAATTCAGCATAAAAGAAAGAATTTGCAAACACCTAGCCTACAACATGATTTTATTCTTTTGGTGTCATGCCTTCAAGATATATACAGAACATTACCAGCTCCTCAACGTAGACAATAACTACTTTTCAATCTGCATAGTTCTCTGTACATCAAGTCACAGCTAAATATTACCATTAACTGTCCTCTATTTCATTGTTAGAGAAGAAAAAAAGCGTCTCTAACAGTAACTAGCATCTCATATTAGGTCAAATATACTAACTTAGAACCAAAATCTGATTTTTCTGGCACATCTATAAGCTTTGCCAGCAAGTTACGTACCTCGTAAGTAAACATCCATCCTGCAGTGGTTATTACCATCAGATTGTGAACTATTTGGCTGATAAGTCCCTATAGAAACAGACAAGTACAGAATAAAGTTGCATGGGAAGATGCAATATGAGAAGTGTTTTCTGTGAAGTCTTACTATTGCGTGCCTTTCTTTGGAATATTCTTTCTACCTTTGTTTCACAAGCCACTTTTACAAACAGCTGAATGTTAAAATGTTTGCTTTCCATAGAAGATTTTACAGGCATTTACTCTGTATACACAAAGTTACTTAATTTTTTTTTAACTATATTTAAAATAAAGAAGTAATTTTCTTGACTTATGGTGATTCTTGAATTTGGTGCCAGCAGTTTCTTAAATGGCAGCCTCTGGACAGATTTAAGTCAGTCTGAGGTGACATCGCCAGTATAAGGTACGGTCCGTCTTTTCATCCTCTTATGATTAGCACTCATGCCACTTATTCTGCAAGAACAAATGATTTCTTTTTCAACCCGATTAACTCCCTGAACCACCTGACCATACAGGTGCCTGTCTTCCAGCATCAGCACAAGCAAGGGCCTGGCAATATGTGCTACGTCTGGCCACATATTGCCACTCTCGGGATTTGCCTTTTAAGCAGCAGCATAGACTTAGACCAGCTTCAAACAATTGTAACTCTGTACTCCAAGGCTCAGCTTGCTAATACAGTAAATCCAACCATCAGGCTCCTATTATTGAATCAAAAAATGATGCAGCTAAATGATGCAGAGACCTGATCTGCTATGAACTCACTCTGCCAATTTAAATTTGTTCAAAAACCCAATGTTTTTGGTACGTTAACTTTGTACCAGTAAGCTTTATGCTGAATCAGGTATCATCTGTCCTCCTGCAGCTGGCATCAAGTCAGCATAAACACTGCATTGCATGCTCTAGCTGATTCAAAAGGAAAGTGACTGTGTGCTCACACCTGACCCGGATCAGATCAGCACAGCTGAATGATCCAGTAGATCACAGATGCACTATGAATGACTGCTCCACAGCCACCGACATTTTTCACAGACGTTAGGTTTGGACAGGCAACCTGCAGTTAACCTACCACAGGCCTGATGCTTTGAAGTTGCTAACTATCCCCAACTATTGCTGAAGCTGAGAACTGAGGAACAATTCTCTCTGCCTCCAAAGGACCAAGCCTCACATGAACAGCTTGGGAGGAAGCAGAACAATTTGACAGAACAAAGCATTCTTCAGGATGACAATTTGAAAGACAATATTTGATTTTGAGGGAATCTGATCTAGGGTAAGCTAGACTTCCCTCCCATCCTACACAGCAAGATACCACATATTCCAGCAAACTGACAAACTTGTGACCAAAAGCAAGAAAGATGAGAAATACCGTGCTAGCATTACATTGTACTTGAGCATTGTTGATTTGCTTAGATATTACACAAACATCACAATAAAAGACATGTTTATCTACCCACATATCACTGGAGCTAGATACGAACAGGTGAGGTACAAAATAAAAATCCAGCCTTATATGCTTTTGATTGGTTTGGTAACTGTGGCATAATTCTCGTATTATCCCGATTGTAACTGTCCACACATTAGTATTAGAAGTAAGGGACAGTATAAGAAGTATAACAGTTGAGGGTTTGGGTGGGTTGGTTTTTTTTTTTTATGGTCAGATTATAAATGTCTCTTCCTTATGCTGTCACAAGTAAGGGAGAAACGTATTTCAATAGCAACTTTAAAACGAAACTCACAAATTACTACCATTATGTTAAGTGCTAGATATCCCACTGTGCAGTTTTGCTTTGTGAATTTTTACCTTCTTCCATGCACACTTTTAGCCACTGATCGCACAGCCTTTCAGTGTTTTCTGCCTTTTCCTTTAAATAAACTGGCTCTGGCTCCTTCCATCTGGTTCCCCTTCCGTCAGCAACCCTGCACCTGTTCACACCTCCTCTCCTGTTGGATTCCACTGAACATTTCCTCCTCTGCCAGGGCTATTCTGGCACTCACAACCTTTCTGTCATTCAATCCATCTGTCAGAAGTGAACTTTGTTTACCGCAAGCTTCTGCTTTCTTCTTCAAGAAGCAAAGCCCCTCAAGGTCATTGTCAAATGAACTGTCGGTGTGGATTTAAATCCACTTCTGCTAACCAGCAGAAGATGAAGTTCTTTACAGTCCTGCATTTGTGAAGATTGGTTGGGGGTATAGGAGAAATAATACAGAAGCAGAAGAATAGATTTTAATCATCATTTGTTAACTCCAACAGCTAATGTGTTTTTCTTCATCTATGTATATCTGTACCTTCTTGCAAAGGCTAGCCTAATCTGAGACTTGCAGAGCTATGCAAAGAAGTGGAAAAGGCTAATAAAAATATTACAAGTAAAATAATAAATGAAAGCTTTTGACTCTCACTTTAACACTGCGTAACAAAGATATTGACTAAAAATGCAAAGGGAAAATGGGAACAGCTGAATAAGTTTACAGTAAAACCTTAAAGCGGCCAACAGCATTCACTGTAAATTATTTCATCTGCAGCATCTTTTGGGTTTTTCTTTGCTTTTTTTTAAAACTTACCTACTGGTGTTTCAAATGCAACACTGTTTGAGGGAAAGAAAAAAAAAAATCCTGAATATTTTTTCCTGTTTTCAAGCCTTGTAAAACACACATATGCAACTCTCTGTTAAAATACTGCCTTCCACATTGAGACAAATCGTAAAGATTCTTTGTCAGGGCAGAGACTAAATTCATATTGTCAACAGGATACATTATTTTTAGCAATTCCTGTGCCCATATTTCTTTTCAGGAATACATTCTGATAACCACAAGCTCCTGAATTATTAACTAACCTCCTCAACAGTCTCATGCTTCTAAAATAAGAAATACTTTTCAATTTCACTGCATACCTTGGGTATCCTTTAAAAAAAATAAAATCTTTCACCAAGATTAAATACAGTATCAAAAAATAAAATACATACTTTAAGTTTTCTAAGCAATTATAACGAACCACCCATTTTATTACCCTTTTACCCAAAATTAATTTGAAGTAAAGCTTTCTGGGAGCAAATCCAGGAGGTAATCCAATCTCATTAGCAGAAATGCAGTTACACTTATGTTAGGTCTGAATTTGAGTCTAATAAAAATTGCATTGACAAATACTGCACAAGTTTATTATTCAGCTAACTTAATACTGATATATATCTTATATGAGGGTTAGTCCCTGCATTTGTTCTCTGATGCCATGATCTTCTTCCATAGGAAGGTGAACATGCAGGTGAACAAAAGCACTGGAAATAGAAGAGGAACTCTGGGACAAAAAGAATATGCAGCAGTGTCCCACCTAACTGCAGAGAAACTTTTATTCCCCAAGTTTGATTTAAGCCCTGCAGAAGGCAACTGAACAACAAGGAGAAGCTAATCAAGAACAGTTGCTCCAATTTCTACAAAAACGTAGTCTGACACTCAAACCACCAGGAATGCAGGGGCAACCACCAGTGGCATGCTATGAAGCTTGCCATGCCGCCAGCACAGCCAGGGGAAGGAGGTCAGCCCTGTCAAGCAGCTGAGAGCAGAGGCTGTGCTCATCTGCTCGCTCAGGACGGGCATCGCCCAGCTCACGCTCTCCCCCGGCCAATCACCGGCACAAGGGCACTGAGCAAGGGGCGAGGAGAGCAGCCAGGCAGCCAAAGCTGGCACGCTCAGGTCATTTTTCTTCCTCCCTCCATCCACCCGCTACCTTCTACGGAGATGACAACCTACAGGCTGATGCTCTTCAGTGTCAAGTTTGATAAAGTCCCCAGATGAGGACCCGTTGGGTGGTTCTCGAGTTTTTTTTTCCAGGCAAGAATTTCCAGGAGCAGAATCTTGCACAGAAGGAAAAAACCTCAACAAACCAACAATCACTGTGACTGCACAAAATAAACAACTTCAAATGCACTTTTGAAAGCACAAGGCAGCTTTTAAAATTGCTTAAGTTCACAAATACCAAGTGCTGATAGAAAAAGTACATTTTAGCTTATTGTGAAAACAAGCTTTCAGATGTACTTGAGAGAAAAGCCCTAGAACAAGTAAAAAATAAAGATAGAAATCAGAAACATTTTTCCAGTAGCAAATTCAGCAAAAAATCCAGCAGCCTTGAATACATGTGTCTGAAATATGTTTATGATTAAAAAAAAAAAAATTATCCTGTTGTCATTAGTCACACAAATAGAAAACCTAATTTGAATGAGATCAAAGTAAATATTTGATACACACACAAAAACTTATTACTGTTAGTGCTGAATAATAACTGCTCAAAACAAAGACCTTATAAAGATGTTTGTATTCTACAGCAGTTAGTCTCTTCTGTATTTCATCTGAATTCACTGCTCGCTCCAAAGCGCTTTAAGTATTGTCACTGCTCCTGAACCACACGCTACATGCAGTAGCAATTTGGCTGCCTCAACAACCTGATGCGATGTATAAGAGATGAAATCACTAGAGAAATTTGATGTGACCAGTTGCGGTTTAAATGCCATGGAGAAAAATTTAGATGAATCTAAGAATAAAATCTGAAAATGTATTATTGCTTTTCCTTGAGGAATTACTATTGTAGCACAATAAGTTAAATTGTCAACCATGTTAAAACTTTTTAAAAATGAAAAAAGGTGATTTTATAAAGACTTTTGTATTCAAAATTAACACACTATTTTGGATTTATTCTTTACTGCTTATGTTTTCTTTCTTTCTTTCTTTCTTTTTCTTTCTTTCCCTTTTAAACGTCATCAATGGCCTTTACATGCTTGTCCAATCATCTTAAATATGTTTAAATGATTAAATAGAAAGATGTTTAAATAATTGTGTATTATCTTGACACAAAGTATATCAGCTTCGAAATTTCAACAAGACAGTGCCAGAAGACGACAGAGCCGACTTATTTCAAATCATTCAGTATCAGTCTTCGTAAAGCAGCATATGGTCTTATCATGGCAGGTAAAATATTTTACCTTCTATAATAACGCAGAGCAGCTAATTTATCTACATGCTGTATAATCAGATAAACAATTTCAGCTGCACTATGAAAACCTGTAGGCAAGGGAGAAATTTATCACCCCCCACTTTATTGATTTTTCTGCCTATACATTCATATAACTGCTAACAATAGAGGTTATTCTTTCCTCCATCCCCTTCTTCAATTACCTTAAAGCAAGAGTTTCTTTTCAGTTGTGGAAATATTTGCGGTTTCTACAGCTGCAGGACAAAGAACTAAGACATTTTCAGAGTTGCTTGGGGGAAAAGCAAGGGAAAAAAAGCTTTGCAAGATTCTGTTGCAAGTAAAGCAGAGTGAATGACAACTTTCAAAGCTACCACAATCATTTACTAATGTGCTGCTATACCAAATAAGTCTAATTTTTTTTGACAGCACCAAATTAGATTTATTGCAGAAACTGCTGCATAAATAGCATATGGCTATGTTATACCACCTATTTCAAATCCCTGAAATGTTTCCTCCCCTCCCTGCTCAAAATGAATAATTGAGCCAAGCTATAAACCTTCTGCAGACGAGAGATATACAAGTTCAAAAAGCAGATGCAGGAGATGTAGATTTATTTCTTTGTTGAAATTGTCTAAAAAAAAAAAAAAAAAGTATCACATATCCCGATCAAAAAAAACTGGGCAGTAATAGGTCAGGTCTCCCTTGCTACACTTCAGGATTTTATTTCCCCCTTTCCTTGATAAAAATTTTGCTTTCATTTTTCTTTCAAGCTGACACTCATCAACACGGGGCATGACCTCGTAATCCTCTCGCACATGACTACCGCTTACTTGCACAAGAAATCCTATTGATCTTTACTTCTTACATGAGTCAAATTATTCATGTGACTCAAGATCAGAAGGCTCGGACCTCCATTCATTCCTCACGAGCTCTCATTTCTGAAGAGGGAAGTGCCTCCTCCGAGCAAAAATAAAACATCAGAAATCTGGTTCCATTCATCGGAGGGGCCCAACCCTGTGGGAAGGTGCCGACCTACAGCTCTCCTCCCTTTCAACAGGCGCAAAGCTTTCTTATCGGTTCGCTGGATCAGTCCCCGGACCCACGTGCTTTTGTATTTCTGTCAATTGCCAAATTCTGCCTTCGCCACGCCGCTACAGTAAAATACAAAAACACGTAACCTTATCACGCGACGGGACCGAGAGCGAAGGCGGGTATTTTTGAGGCAGCAAGGGGCACAGTACACCTAGGCGGGCCGTTGCTGAAAGCCCAGCGGGCCACGCAGGGAGCCCAGCGGCCGGTCAGCGCCTCCCCTCTCCCCTAACCCGGGGCGAGGGCCGCCGCACGCCTCCAAAGTTTGTGCGGCTGCCGCGCGGGAAAGACGTTGCAAGGTCTTCTCTCCGGCCGACGGGCACACCACTGCACACATCGTGGAAGGCTGCGGCTACCCCGCCGCTTGCCTCTCGGTGGTCAGTCCTCCCAGCTGCCCTATCCGTTACTGTCTGATTAGCTCTGCGAAGGAGCCCCTCCCCGGCCAGCTTTCCCCGCCATCTGTTCCACACGCGATGGCTGCCGCCCAGCAGCCTCGCGCTGCCCTCCTACCTGGCACCCGGCTCCCGGCCTTACCCCAAAGTGCTAACACAGGTTCTCGCTGCTGGCAGAGTCAGGATTTCATTACTACTACTTTGACAAGTGCAGGGTTGTTTGTAATTTCTCTTTTATCCTGATTTTGATTGTACAACCACCTCCCACTGATTCAGTTTGCTTCAGTTTTGTTGCTCACAGATTTTACTCTCCACATTAATCTCCCTCTGGCATGTTACTGCATCTGTTCCCTTTTTTATTATTAATTTTCAAATTCCCACCATTTTTGACAAAAAGGAGGTAATCTACACTCTGCTTCTGCCCATTTCATTTTCTTTAATTTGGAAGATAAGTATGAAAGCGTGCCAAAGAAGTTAATTCTCCGTTAACAGTTTATTTTCTGGCATCCCGATGCCTTTGTATATGAAAAACAGATAGAAATAAATGTTGACTGAATCACAACAACATAGTTGCAGCCGTCCCTAAATTTAATGAAAAGTAAACATATAAAGCAGCATCTAAAAAGTTTATTAGTTAGAGTTGTTTTGTATTATCACTCCTCCCTGCATTTTAAAATAATAGTTTTGTACAAGATGAGCAGAATATAAAAAATCAGAAATCAATCACCGCTTGCACTTTATTTCTGCTTCTCCCCCCCAATTTAAGTGTTATTAGTCCTTTCATCAGTCAGTCAGTCTGGGAACGTAGAACTTATCTCAGTCATTTAATATTAGTAACAGCATTTCTTTGAATATTACCTCTTTTCCAGCATAGAGGATGGACTCTTTCTGACATGCTAAAATTGTTAGAAAAAGCACGACAGCAAGCATGCTGCTAACTAATAGATACTACTAGAAAAAAACCCACAGATCATACTAAGTACTGTGTAACTCCCTAGAAGGCTATGTATAACCACCTTCTATAAATCAAGAAGATAGTTTAGATTTTATCATTTAGTAGTATAGCTTGAATAGGGAAATCAACGTATGAGGCATACTGCAATTCTAATAAGGAACGCTGGTGACGACATACAGCACAACAGCAAAGCTTCAGTGACTAAACAATGCCACAGGAACCCGGAGGTGGAATGACAGATTTATGCACTTTATTTATTATAAGTGTAATACAAATTAGCATTAATGGAGTCACCAAAACTAGCAAGAAGGGCAGATGCACAGTAGGAAGGCTACAGCACTGCTAAAACCCGCCGTACTCCCCAAATGTCTCTTTCTTAGATATGCTGCTTTCAAGAGATCATATCATTTTCAAAAATAAGAGAGAAAAGAAATATCACATAATAGGGGGGAAAAAAAAGCAAGAACTACAACACCCACTGACCTCACTATAATATAAACTTTTATCCTTCATGAGAGCAACATGGGGATTCAGGGTAGCTTGGCGGGTCACCTGAACCTGGAAGCACAGTTCTTCTATGTTTAGTATTTACTTCCCACCTACAAGTTGACATTCAATACTGCTTGTAAAGTTTCACACAAGCAAACAAGAATAATAAAAAAAAAATTAAATTAAATCTGCTTCAACTCCACTAATTACATCTCCCAGCAAATTTTCAATGACATTTCAGTCAAATATATCAAGCCATCTACCTATCTCCATGCCTGAGAAAACACCTCATGGTATAGAAAAAGTTCAATTTTGAAATTCAGTGATTCCCTCACTTCTTAAGATTTATTTAACTGCTTTGGCATATCCAAACAGGAACTACATCTAACTGTGACTGAGGGAAATGATAACTTCAGATTTTTTTTCTAACAAAAACAGGAAAGATTTTCAATGATGATTCTGTTACACAAGAATAATGAAAAATTTTATTAAAGTTAGATAACACACTAACATCTGGGCAGGTTGTTAACATCTTGCATCTTTCATGTGGTCTTTTCCACTAGCATACTGACATGGTTTTTAACAATTATTCTCTCATGAACTAAGAACAATAATCTGTATGTTTTCTACTGTGAAGAATGGATTCAGATAAGCTTCATTAACTAGACCCAACCTTGCCAAAGTAATGGCAATTTAACATTGACTTCAGAAGTAATTTTGTAAGATTCACTTACTACAGTAACTCAAATACAAATAACCACAAAGCTGAAACTACGGTACAAGAAATAAATACTTTAAAGAAGCATGGTCAGTCTCATAGCATGGTGACATCTGCAAAGTTACATAACTGACAATCAAAACTACACAGCAAAAGTTCTGTATTCTCCCAGTCATTTGAAGACATACAAATTAGAATTACTAACTAGATTCAATAGCAGGAAATGCATGTTAATAGCACGGATTTCTAAGCAACATATTGCTCCAGGAAGAAAGGTGATAGGAAAAGGCAAATTTAAACTCTGTGGCAATGGTTTAGAATAGCTAATTGTAACCTTTTTCTTGATTTTTAACAAGTACATTTTGTTAACTTAGAAGCTGTTTAGCTAGTAATCAATCAACAGTGTCTGAAAACTGGGATGCAGCAAAAGAAGTGGGACTTCTGGAGAAGAGTGCAGTTCTGCAGAGCACTTTCTTTTTTTGCTCATGAAGACATAGGCTGCATGCTCTTTCTCATTTAATCCATTCATATAATATTTACCATCTCATTTTCATATATTAAAATCCAAAGTTCTCATACTAGTTTTATTATTCTATTTATTTATAATATCAAAACTTAGAATCAGTGAATTAGTATATTACTGAAGAGAAAACTTCTTACTAATTCATAGGAAACAATGAATTCTTTCTGTATCTCCTCAGCTACCTGTAATTTCTGCCAGAACAACCCAGACAGGTCACGTAAGGCAACAGAAAGACTATCCACAACCCTGTAACAGCAGTACAGGGCTCCCTCAAGTTCAGCATAGTGAGAAGACTTGGAGTGGACCAGCTGGTCCTCTCACGAAAAGAGGGAAATCAGCAAGACAAGGCCAAGGCCCGAATACCCAAGAGATGCACTAAATCAGTGCAATTTCTGCAGCAACCTCCCACAGGCAGGACTCTAGAGCTTAAAATCTGTTTTCTTTGGCAAGTGCCACAGTGAATGAGTCTATATCCCCCATAGGATTGCTATTACCACTACCTTTCAAGTGAGTATTTTCACTGGCACAGCTGCCATTTGAGGTGAAGGGAATAAAGAATGAAAGAAGGCAGACCGTAAGCCAATGAAGTTCACGTACAACAATTATGGATGTACCAATCCATTAAAAACATACTGAGGTCAAAATGAAAAACTAATGCCACTAGAGACATGTAACTTTTGTACCTTCACTAATAGAGAAAACCTGTTCTGGCAAGAAATGATTTGAGAGGAAGAAAAAAGAGTACAGGCTAAGGAAAAAATGTTTCATTTCAGTAGGGGATCTTTTCCTCTGTGATTGAGGGAAAACAGACAACTAAGCAAGAACATCTCTAACCCTGCCCTACACAGGGACAATGGGTAACAGTTCAGGAGCAATGAGTCTCTCACCTCTTCCCCCCCCGCCGCCTTCCTCATCCACGACAGCAACATCACCTCATGTACTCCTGGAAAGCAGACAAAGAAAAGGAGGACACAAAACCTTACAGAGAACAAAGTATTATAGAATTTGGGGAATATCAAGGAGAAAGATTTGAACCTATTTCTCATGCTTCAATGTATACATTTTTCTAACAATTACATGTCAGCATAGAAAACATTTCACTACTTATAACCATGCTTATAAGCAAAAGCCATAACATGAACACAAAGTATAAAAAAATAAAATAAAGATTAGGACATTGCAGAAGAGTGGCTACACTAGGTCAGACAAAGAAGCCGTGGCAGTTCAGCATCTGCCTCAAAAAAGCAGACGTCTGTGAAACTGTACGTGAACAGGGCCAGCACAGAGCACTACTTGCCCAAAATACTGTTCCCAGCCTCCAGTGACTTGCATCTCAGAAACTTCCCAAGTCAGGCACCATAGACTGAAAAGCTACCTGAATCATCTGCATGTTAGGCATCCAGCTTTAAGTACCTCACTGTGTAAAAGTAGGCAATAGACCTCATTTTTACAAGATGAGTATTTTCACCAAAAAAAAAAAAAAAAAAAATATTGGCTAGTCAGATTTCTTCCAAGATATCCAGAGCTTCATTGCATATAATCAGCCTTTTGCTAAAAGGAGCATGGTAAGCCATTTGGTTAACTATCACAACAAATCATTATTAATAAAGTTCTGCTAAATCCAAACTTTAGATATCTTAACAACTCACCCAAAACTTTTTTCAAGTTCATTAACCTCTAGCATATTTTTTCTCTAAATACAGGCTGTTAGAGTGGTACTTTCTTCCATCTGTTAAAGAACCGTGCTCTGAATTACACAGAAATGTAGCTGAATAAAAAAGTGATTCATTGAATTTAATAGTTTAGGCGAGGCTCTATTTTATTTCCAGTTACTCAATGGCAGAATTCTCACAAAGCCCAAAGAGTAAAAGACTTAGATAAACACGCAGACTTCTGTTAAATGATAAAAATCTGAGGGTTTTCTTCCCCCCCATGTAAAATTTAAACTAACCTAACTTTTTTCCTTCAGGACTGAGTAAAAGCTGCCAGATTTGTTTCTGTATGTTCATTCTTGGGGGGAGCAAGGGGAACAGAACAAAACAAAACCCCCACACACAACCAAAACCCTCCAAACAGTCAGACAACAGCATTTTCTGCGGCAAAAAGAAAAATTCCTGCAGTTACCAAAACTTAAGCTGTAATGAGTTAATTGGTATGTTAACCTTCAGGTGTTTTCTAGCAATGTGTAACACATAGTACACTAAATAGCTTTGGGAGCTATATCTGCGGATAGAATAAGCTCAGGTAAAGTCTCTCATCACACAGTGTTTGCACTGTACCACATCTCCACTGAGCAAGTGACTTTAATACCCTCCTCATACACTTGAGCTTACCTCCTATTCATAGAGAGTAATATCACCTTTCAAATGTTTAATCTTCAATGAAGCGTAACATGATTATGTTCATTTATACATTCCTGGTCCTTCTGCTGCAGAAACTTCAGGTTATTAATCTGAGAACTATGCTTAAACATGCTGCTGTACACCACAGTCTCAAAGAACATTTAAAATGTCTTTGTCCTATCAAACACAGCGACAACAAAAAGAATGTAGCTGCACTCTCCCCTGCTCTTGTCTTGCCCAAAAGCATGCTACCTCATGACCAGAACTGAACATTGCCTTTTCTTCACACTAGCAATTCACTTCCATAAATTACAGTTCATAACTCACTTATTTAAATATCTCCACTTTTAACATGACTGAGGGCTCCCCATGCAGTCAATGACTGCAAGTATCTATAACAACTGTGGGGAAGCCTGTGGCAAAAAATTAGCAGAATGAAATTGGTACTACAGCATGTAATAGGATAAGGGGTACCTGGTGAGGTGCAGTTGGTGCTCAGATTTACTCAGCAGTTCTGTCAGTTTTAGGCACTCCTCTCTGGCTCCTGTCACATCCTGCTGGGCTTGTTCCAAACGCTGTTTGTTTCCATTCAGCTCTAATCCTAGTTTTTCTATTTTCTTAGAAAATTGTAGAACCAAAGAAAGTATATTTAAGAAAGGCATAGAGATACAATTTAGACAATAATTCTTAATGTGATCAAAGCTCCTGAAAATAACGCATGGTTTTGATTTAGAACAAAGTAGTTTGTTGATAAAAACTGCAAAACAAGCAAATTAAGTATTTGAAATTACATTTTTATGAAAAGCCAAAATGCTATCATATTTAAATACATTAATACACAATCAATGTTATTGTCTCCATGCGGGTTAAGAGATACACGCACTCCATCAGTTTCCGATTTTCTCATGTGAAGGCTTCCATATTTGTGTCCCAAACTTTCTAACTGTGTTAGAAAGCCAGAAGGCAGCAAAACAATGGCCATCTTCAGAAGCTGCTGGGCATACGACAGCTCTTGTGGTCACTTATTTTGCTTATCTATTACATAAGCAATGACACGTGGAAATTTAGCTTTGTCATATTCACATAATATTATGCAAGAGAATAAAGGTAATTTTGTGATTTTACCATTACTGAAGATAAGTTGTTTATGACTTATAACTGAAACCCAAACACACCAGCTTCTGTTGATCCTATAATTTTCTTAACATCATTAGTCCTTATATGTCAACTAAACCAAGTAAATCTAACCGAGTTGATAACTTACTTTACCAATAACGACAAGCAGATTTGCATGACCAGCATCTTTGATTCCAGCAAAGCATACTGGACTGACTTACTGTCTCTGACTGAAACATATGGTCAACAGTTCAAACATGTTTCAGAAATATTCTCGGAAGAAGTCCATATACAACACACCTATAGGAATACCTCTTTAACGTAACACTATACTTTGTCCTAAGGATGCTTTTAAGGAGAGCAGTGGAGTACAGAATAAGCTAACAAGGTAATTTTATCATGTAGTAACTATTCTGCACTAACTCCCTACATAAGTATTTGTTCATCATTGGGGCTGGAGGGAACTTGCATGTTTTTCAGTCAACTAAACTGCGAAAGGTCATTTGTGGTATACAATAAAATTGTTCGTATAAGGAGTTAGTGCTGAATAGCTATTACACTTTAAATTCACACCATAACTTATTTTGTGCTAGCTTCCTCATGTAGACAAGCCTCAATATCTTCTTCATTTAATGAAATTATTCATTCAAACATCCTACAAGAACAAATGAATGTAATTCAGTCCCAATTTTTGCACTTGAAGCACCTTCATAATACTGTTGTCTATTTTCCTCCTATGAAAATGTTAACCTAAACCACCTACAGTAAGACATGATAGCACAGACAAACACAATCTCTTCATCCAGAAAAAGGCTTCATAATGTTCTTTTAAAATTTATTTTTAAATTTTGCTAATTACTTAACTGTACCCTTTTTTCCCCCAAGAGCACTCAACAAAGGTTCATGAAGGAAATTCTGGATTAGAATTTGTCACCTTGCTTTATCACATAGACCACCTACCAAATTAAATCAGTAATTCCAAGTTCGAATACAAAGACAGTGAAACTATCCGCAAAATTGTTAGCATTTTCCCCTCTAAAGAATGTAACAACCTCTTACGCTGTCAGAATATTTTAAAACCCCGTGTGCAAAGGTATTGTTACACATGCTTTGCATTTTCACATATTTCCAGAGACTTCTGCATATTTTAAATAGAACAACAGAGGTCTCAGTGGGTTCTCTACACTCTATTCTTAACAGCAGCAGTTCATTAACGTTATTTCTCCATTTGTAGTAAACAGGGACATGAGTTCTTCACTGTCTTTACAAGTTAAAGGTAGGGAAGTTCTGCAACATTCTTAGAATTTGCATCCATTCAGCATACCTTTAAAAAAGCCAAACCAGAAATTAGTTGAAAAGCATCAACTAAGTATCTGAAAAAGCACAACCACAGCTGAAAACATAAATACACTCTAGATCACTCCTTCAGGGAAAAGTTTCAAGGAACAGATGGGCTTTACACCATTGCCTCCAGTTAAACAGGCTCAGTCAGGTTTTGACACAGACCTACAGAAGGAAGCAAATTCCAAGTGCAAGAACCTCTGGTGAAAATGTTCTGCTTCCATCAGCCAGATGTTGAACCTGCAGGGTTGAACCCAGGAACACATCCACAGATTTCAGTTGTCATGAAAGTGCAGAGGGAAATTCTCAGATATTGACGCCATGACAGAATCTTTAAAGATTCACAGGAGTCTTATAATTTCTCTAAAAAGTATCAAGAAAGCAAATGTGTTGAAGAACAATTTTACTTTTGCTACTTTCATCAGTAATTCCAAAATTCAGAATCAATTCCTTTACACACACACACATGTGTGTTTATGCATGTGTGTAAATGTATATATAGATATAGATATCTTAAAATACCAATATTTAGAGGTACTCATGGTGTGAGCTATATGAAGAGTAGGAATTCCACACAAGAATTCTGGCAAGAATCATAGCAGAAACAGCAGACAACCTCATGAGAAAGGGACAGTATAAAAATGCCACCCAAGAGAACGTGCTAACAGCAACTCAGAAATCAGAAGCATCTAATCCAAGTATATTGAGAGATATCAACTAAATCCTTCTTTTTGAAACACCAGAAACCATTAATGAAAAATGATTTTGTTTTGGTAGGAGCCACGCATCATCATGCTGAAAACACACAGCCCATACTCTGAACGCTACGTGTTACTTCGGTTAAAAAACTCAGATAATAGTTTGAAACAGATGAAGCCTCAGAACCTGAGAGTAGTTCATACAATAAAAACCCCTCCTGCAAACAACAGTAGTCTCACAAATGTATACACTCTATCCTCAAATATGTCAAGTCCAATCCATTACTAGGTCATCACAATATAATCAGAATTTAAAATACAGAGAAATTACAGAACCAATGAATCTTCTTCACTGTCTCCTGCAGGCATCTTTCCAAAACTACTCAGACTCAAACTAGTTTTCGTGTTACTTTTGGTTCCCATTTCACCTACTGGGAAGCTGCAAGCAGTTTTGTAGCTGCTATCTGGGCCCCAGAGTAATTGTAGGGAGAGAATCAGAAACAAACCACCAACTAAAGTATTTTGCTGACAACTCTGCTTCTCATGCAGCGTTAATTTGATCCCTCAGTGCCTATCACTTGTGATACAGCTTCTTACAACATGATCAGAGAGTATTTCTTCAAGGTACTTAACTTTTCAATGTATGTGAGAGACAAGAGATGGAGCGCAGAACTGCAAAAAGACAGATGACAATCTTGCATTTAAGAAAATCTGAAACAGATTTTCAGTATAACAAGGAACAGAATTATCATAATGTATACGTACAACAAGACTACATTAAGGTTGGAACAGGCAACTTCTGGTGCTTAACTCTGCAACTTTAATATTCTTATTACTTCTGCACATAATTTTAAAAGTACTATTTAATCTGTCTTGCACGGCAGTTTCCTAAACTCCTAGGAATATCAACAGGCACTTTGCCATTGAAAGATGGCAGGCTAAACCTCCATAAGAGAAACATCATTATTAGAAAGTTGAAATGCATTAACACCATTCTGCATCCATATCCAATTCAGTTACAAGAAAGAAGTTTTACTAAATAAAACTTAAAGCATTGGTGAAATATCACTGCAGCAAAATTTTATTCTATAGTAATTATTCCTTTTTCAGCATTACCACCAACCACCTTTTATATTTTAAGTTTTCCACTTTGAAGCATATAGGACCCTTCTACAATTTTTTCTTGAAAACCTTAAAATAAGTGTTTCACTTCTCAATCATTAAGTTATGATGAGTTTTCAAATTATCTTCTGATTTTCACAATGCATTTTTAGGTGAACACATTGGAGATGCTCCTACAGTGACATAAATGCAACTTGCTGGAAAACATAAAAGATGATTTCTCAAACACTGGATCAATCTTCGAATATCCTCTTCATAAATTATCTGAAATTATCTTCACCTAACAATACTTATGTATGTTGCAAAAATCTGCTTTTTAATTAACTAGACATCTCTTTATCTCTACAAATTCTGATAAAATGAAATTATTATTTCATTCAAAACAAGCCAAATTAAAAATTAAAATAATTGTTTAATTCTTTTCATACTGATGCTGATTCTATTGTATGCAGAAAAATGCAACTTTAAATTCCAAACTAGCAGATGTTTTTTACAGAATTTTAAATAGCAGCAAACTGACAGAAAAGACAAACGTTTTTTCTTTCTTTAAACAAATGAGAATGATTAAGCAGTGATAAAAGAACTTGTTCTCTGAAGTAAATGCAAAAACAACTTTAGAAGACTTTTAACAAAACCAAAAATACATTAAAACAAATGAATTAAGAAGTGATTTATGACATTCACTGTTGTACCAGTATGCTCACACATCAGGTAAGAAAATACACAATGTAACCTGAGAAATAAATTCTGCACTGACCACACCATGGCATAAATTCTGCAGTAAAACAATTCTGGAGGAGAAAATATTTTTGTGAATTTACAGTACTTTCTTTTTGTTTGTATTTCATTCTCCATCATTATTAAAAGATTAAACAGGCATAAATTAGATCCAAAAATAGAAGAACAAATATAAAGTAATAAAAAGTGAAATATAATTGCTATGGTGGTTGGTGTTTGCAGGGATATCCCCAAAAGACAATCAATATCTATAAAAACACATACACTTCAGATTAATACACAGTAAAATTTTACAGGCCCTGATGCTCACATACTCAGTTTCATTTACTAAAGTAGCCCTTCAAAGCAATGAAACCAGTAATAGTGCAGAGGACTGAGGCTGTAATGAAGGTCTTTCTAAGAGGTGCCACCAGTACAACCATTCACATACACTTAAATATTATATATAACAGTCACAGGAAATTTTTGCACTGATCTCAATCCATGTTGCCTTCTTTGCTCATTAATATACTAATTAACCAAGGACAGAACAATCATACCCTACTATAACACTGATTTTTAAAAATTTTTAATTAAAAAAACACAACAAAACAAGACAGTTCTCGTAGTAAGATTTCGAGGTATTTTACTTGGAGGAAAGACAACTATCAGTCCATATGCAGCAGGGGTCACTTGCAGTCATTTCTATCCTAATCCTGATATCAATCAAGCAACTCTAGGTTCCGAGTGGTCTCTAAACCTCAGACCTCCCAGGCACGGCCATCTGACATAGCATATTGCACCTGAAGAACTATCCAACTTTGTAAAGAGAGTTAGGGCCATCATGAGGTTAACCCCCGCCGTGTCCCAACAATGTTTTTCTCCCCTTTGTACTCTCTATGAATTACTGCTGCTTCCTATTCAAATCTGAATGAGGATACAAAGCAGTTATAAAAACTAAATATGGTTTTAAAGGGGAAACCTCCTTTCTGGAAGTAGATTTATAATAAAACCTAGGAGAATATACAAATAAATAGGTAAGAAATACAAACTACGCAGGGCTTAAAAGAGTCCACAAAGATCCACTTTTGAAGAGGTCAATTCACAAAAAACATAAGACAACTGCAAATTCCACAAATCAGTCCAACACAGGAATGTGAAAACCTTTCATGACATGAAAGACAACTAACGTAAGCAGAAACACAAGAGAAATAACCCCACACCCATGGTTCCTTTGAAGGGTTTTTCCCTATGGCTGGCTCACAAATCAATTGACCTCTAAAGACCAGAGGGACAAGCAAAGACATAACCTAGATAAGCAACGCAGGCTGTAATTTGTTGGACAGCTATTGTTCTAGCCTGATCTGGTGGGTCTCCCTTCTCTTCCTCAAAGAGAAGTAATTTAGCGAGCACTTTGTCACTTGTATGCAAAGAAATGTAATGGCACCTGGCAATCCTGTGGCACCCCATGTGCTCCACTAAAAGGTTGAGCCTCAAGATGAGAGCCATTATCTAAGCAAAGGTCAGCAGCCACAAAACCCTCTGCTTCCAAAAAGATTGAGAATTCATTGAGACGGGATGCTGCAGTTTGCTACAAAGAACAGAGGTGCTGGCAGAACTTCCTGGGAATAGCATGGAGGGGGCTGCTCTTAAACGCACACATCTTTAAATCCTGTTAGAGCAAACTTTCTACCTGTAATTGTTAGCTAGGGTAAGAAAAAATTCATGTTGCTAAGTATATATTTATGAATACACATGCGTGATTTTTTAATTAAGCAATAGTCTTAGGTGTCTGTCCTTGTGTAAACTTTCAAAGAGCAACATGGCCCCTGGATACTGTGGATAAATACCCTGGGAAACAGACAAGAGTGAATGGCTGAAACATTTATACAAGGATTTTACCTCATTATTTCCCTGAAAATATTTGCTTTCAATTTGCCAAAATATTTGAACTGCAATACTATTTCAGGAACAAAACTTCCAAACCCATAGAGATTACTACAGTCACATTTTAACCGACAACATTGCTGTACTAGAGATTAGCTCAGCAGCCACCAGCAGAGATAAGAAAGTGATTTTCTTCCACAGTGGAACAAGATTTTTTTTTTTTTTTTTTTAATGGATTGCACTAAGGCGGGGGGGGGAGGACACACATTACAAGGATGGGGGGGAGAATGAAGTGATGCAAAATAGATGGTTTGCTTGCTGATAAAGGAATTTCAGAAAAGGAGGAATACATACAGAAAAAAAAAAAAAAGGAAGGGGGAAGATTACTCCACTATTGAAAAACAGGAGAGAAAAAAAACCCTTACTCTTTATCCTTTCAAACACGTATTTGAGATTACTGATGTGGGATTGGCTCTTTTTTTCCTGGCCAGCATTAAGGAATAACTGGAAAGAAAACCTCTGCAGTAACAAGTGACAAGTGATAGTCAGGGACTTTTACAATCTTTTTCTTCTGATTATTGGCACAATGACTATTGATAAAGCAACCATTTTTCTAGTCTAAGAAGAAAAAAAAAAACCAACAGAAAACAAGCATTTCGTTAAATATAATGCATATACACACTATACCAAGGGCTATGCAATTCTTTTCCTACTTTGAATAATGTTTAATGCACATAAAGGGTTTTCTCTTTCCATATACTAATGAGGTGACATCACACTGGATGACAGAACATGGATCAAGGTTACATGGGCCAACTACACCTATGAACATTAAAATCCCGATTACCAGCTGGGTCACTCCTCTTAGCAGGCCAGCTGCTTAGGGGAAGCAGACCAACATAGAAAATGCAGACCAGTCGGTACAGAAAATTCTACCACTGAGAATCCCAGTCCCAGGGATTTTTCTTGTGGAAACATGACAAAAAATTTAATGAAGGCTACTCATACCACTGATCCTTGAGGAATGGATGGCTGACAGAGGAAAGCAATGCCACGGCAGAGCAGCAGCAGCCATATCATAATTGAACATTTCTTTTGTTCTGTATTGCAGGGTTGTAGATCAATGTTTTTCCTCCAAAATCTTGAGATGAGCTAGTAAGTTCAATTATAAAAAAAGAATGATGTTCCTCCTGAACAGATCAGAAAACTCCTATCAAAGGAAGACATGAAGTACTATCATTTTACTCCCTCCTTATTCATACATTTTCAAATTAGTGCCTTGAATACCCCAAACTGAAAACAATACATTACAAACAGTTCAGTTACAGCAAAGGTTATCACTTTTTCTTAATGCTTTCATGTCCAAAGGCAATTTGGTTTTGCTAGGTCTAAGGCCATTATACTCAAGATCATACCAGGTAAAAAAATTTGATGCTAAGAGTTTCAAGCTGTCTATTGGGTTGTGGGATTTTCCTCCCTGCCAAATAGTATTCAAGTATGTTTACTGCTTTAACAAAATTTCTTTTCAAAAGAGAACTTCCAGAGCATCTTTTTAACTAATGAGGTTCCAGAAGTTCAGGTATAGGACTCTTAAAAGAATACACATAACTCATAATCCTAACCCATCTTCACCAACCTTATTAAAACTTGCTATTTTATGAAGTTTCAAAACATCTGGCAATATCCTGAATGTCCCAGCTTATGAAAAATCTAGTATTTTAAAGCCTGACTCATGGAAGCCTGATATCTATTAATAAAAAGCCATTTCAGTGAATCAGTGTCTTCGGAAGGTTGTATTGGTCTTGCATTGGACACTGCAAGCATTTTTAGGATATATACGCAAATTTTTGGCCTGCGTTATTTCTGCTGAAGACAGAGTCAGTAATCTCTCCACTTATAATGTCTAAATTAGGTTACTATAAATCACAGATTTATGACAAATGAGATAAACATTCCCAAAATACCTTTTGGCAAAATGCTTTTGGACTGCAATTTTGCCAGATTTTTATTTGTCTGCAAAATTGTCAGTCTATAGTGTACAGAGACATCATTTAGGTTCTGTCATACTACACAAAAATGCTTTGATGTGTAGCTCTTCCCATTTGTATAGGTTGCGCATACCAGTGACTCTCCAACTTTTTTTTTGCACTTATGAACATCCATACAGGCAACTCTTAAAAATCTGTGAGGTTTGGTATAATATTTCTGGAGCTTTTCATTCTGTCACGTACAAGGTAGGCAACAGAATTTTGTAATCCCCTGCTTCAAAATACATTTGCTCAATTTTAAAGACAGTATTAACTGAAGGGCTTTTTTACAGGTTAAGATTACTGGCTTGGATTTTTCTACACAAAGTATCTGATTCCTCAAAACATGGTAAAATAAAATTTAAAAGCTTCAGTTAGTTTCTGAAGTTGAATTTAACTATCGCTTCATTACAAGGAGACCACAACTCCCAGTGGTGCAATGCTACCAATAAGAACTCTCTACCAAGGATGATGCTCAAATTGGCTGGGACTGCATAATCAATAATACAAAACTGTTTTCACTTCTACATGGTGAAGCTTGCAAGACTGAAATAAGAACCAAATAAAAAGGATTTACAGACAAACAGAAAGCCAGTTATTAACAGTGTGCTTCATTATCTTTATAATGCAGAGCAGAAAAGAGCAAGCGATGCTTATCTGAGGAAACAATTTCATAGTGTGTCAGAAGTATGATTTCTATTAGAAATACACAAATTATGCCACGCGGTGCTTCCAAATTCACACAAAAAGTATTGTAAAAGTGAAGCCCTGCTGTGTCAAATATGCCACACAATGCTCTGTTCTGATAACAGCTATTTAGGTTAGGGCGTGACTTTTCTCTGATATAGCTGTGCTAGTACAACCCCTAGTGTGGACACAGTTTACTGCCATGAAGGCATTATACCCGTGTAACTTATAAAACGTGTCCCTAAGAAGGAGAAGTATTAAGTAAGGCGCTGTTATTTCAGCACAGCTACATCCACAATGGGAGGGCTGAGAGAGAAAAGGAGAGGGCAGTAGGTTATGCCACTTTACAACATACTGGGCCAGATGAACAGATGCAGGTTTTCTGTAGAGAAACTGTGTGGTATACCTCTTTCGTCTCCCCCTGCCCCAATCCTAATGTTGACCAGGAGCATGATGGATGATATTACAAAACACTTATTCAATTTAAGTAGTAACATTGCTAATTGCTTCTTCATTTTTATTCTAAGAAATATTCATGTTAAATATTAATAAAAGGTAGTCACATCAAGGTACCAACATTTTTTAATGAAGTGAGTAATAAAGATAGGAAAGGAGATATTAGAATAAAAGAGAATAAGACCAAAGACATATAGTCCCTTTAATTTTCCTAAATGATACAAATTCAGTTCTGAAGAACTTATAAATATCAGCGTATGATAAATACATGTCTGTATTTACTGACATATATGCATCTGAGGAGCCTAAATTGTACATATGGGGATTTCTGCCTATGCTAACACACCTGAATAACTTTTATCTCTTTTTAGAAGTCACCACATATAAACAAAAATACATCTTCAAAAGTCAAATTTATCCACAGCACAATTAAAAATACAATCATATGTCAAGAAACGGTAAAGTCACTTTCGATATAACAAAAGACAATCTGAACCATGATTCTTTGCTTTTAAAACAGAAAAATGCAACATTTAATATAGAACAGCATGAAAATATTCATACATTATTGTGTCTCTACTTTCAAAAAATAAATATATATTTATTATGAACAGATGGTGGCCAGGGAAGGTATCAACTCTCTCTCTTAGCCAGAAGGTCAGGTCATGGCTGAGAGACCAAAGAACAATTACTGTTTGCTATTCAGTGCCATATAAGATGAAACATTTCAGGTTTTTCTTTCCATACAAAGCTAGATGCAATTGAGTTGTTTTCATTTCATTTAAATGACATAATTTGCAATGACTTACTAGCATTTGTGAAATTTTTATTTTAAAAAACCAACAAAAAAAACTTTGAAAAACAAAACCCCCAAACGTATACACACTCTTTTTGGTTGCCTTTTAGCATATTAAATAATATAAGGACCTATACATAACTTTCTTGGTTACTAGACCCACAGCTATTAAACAGCTGCTAGATGCTGAGCCTGAGAATTTCAAAACAGTTTGTTTTCCATTTTTTAAGGAACCAACAATCATATTTGAACAATATAATTACTTAATTAATGAATTACTCTAATAATCTTTGCTGATAGGAACTCCCCCTCCCATTACTTCACTTTAATTATATCAAATTATAAATCACCACATTTTAGTGTATTTATTCCCACACTGAATAAAATACCAGTATGTCGATACATGAGGTTAAAATATTTTGTTGAATTTTGCAATTTGTTCAAAAGGCAATCCTGAAACAAGTTGGAGAACAGGATTTAAAATCCAAGATAATTCTTCAAATATCTTATTAAACGCATCCTGTTTTATTTGTATGCCAAGATTATGCCAACTCTCTTATCTGTGATATCTGTCAAGACACAGACGACAAGCCTGTTTTTTTGTTTTTTAAAGTGTCCTTAGGCCTAAAGGATGCAGGAGTAAAAAAAAAAAAAGCCAACCCTGAAAAGAAAATGCTTTAAGGCCCCTGTTCTTCTGTGCTGTATAATCTTCTATATATATTGAAGAGTTATTTTATCTAATAAACTTCTCTCTTCAATTTTACATATCTTGTGATTATAATTTGAATTAATATTGCTTCCAGCCTAAACTTGTACTTGATTAAGTTAATAAACTTACTGCCCTACATGAAGATTTTTGGGGAATTGGTAAATAAAAATATAATTTTAGAAATACTGCATTTTCCCCTACATATATTTTTACAAAGGGACAGATATGTTCACTTCTTTAGAAGAAAAAGAATGATTTAAAACCTGTTGGATAGGCTATTCAAATAACAAAATGCATATGAAAAAATTATCCTCATGTGCATCTTATAAATCTGTGTATTCATAAGACATCCACTCTCATGTGCAAATCACAATTTATGAAGGAATAACTGGAAGTTTGAATACCTAGAGAAAAACAGATAGAACCTCAACAAAAAAGGGCACTTCAAAAGATGCAGATTACACCTGTTCAAGCTGTTTGCCAAGTATGTCACAGGTTACTCTAATAATCTTTCTTACTGCATGGGATGTTTTCTCACAGACTACCTGTAAGGCATACACTAGTTTTTGTATTATTATAAAACACAGTTTTAGATAATAAACAATTAATGCCTAGTGGAATTTTTATATAGGTTTTTTTTTCTAGAAGGTTATTTTTTGTTTTTTTGTTTTTTATTTTTTTATTAAACTTTTCTATGAATTCCAGCATTCATTAATCATGAATCTTTTAAAAAACTGGAAGATAAATGATTTTCATTTTTGGTACAGTTAGATTACACTTAGAGTCTTTAATGTTTTGTCAGGCTACATGTATACATAATTATGTGTGGATTTATTTGTGAGAAAAAGTGTATAAACATATGTATACAGTACATACAATTCAAGTACGTTGCATGAATACATATGATAGAGTAATTCTATATGAAAGCATGGGACGAGTATTATGTAAAACTGAACATACTAGGGCTGAAAACAAGAATAAGATAACCAAAAGGTATTTATTTAACAGTAATAGCTGGCTTGTTGCCATTAATTTAGAAACCATTTAACAGTAATAAATGACCACTACTAGAAAAACGAATCATTCCAGCTTCCGAAATAACCCTACTTAAGCTTCTAATAACTGCAAAGTGATAGCAGTATTATCTCTTACCTGGTCCTTAATTTCAAGCTCCCTTATAGTTTTTGTTCTGTACTCTCTGAGCTCCTTTTCTGCCTCATCCTTCTTCATTTTGGTTTGATTCAACTGATAGCGCATTTCTCCACACACCTGTTAGATTATACAGACAATACGATCTGTAGCTTGAAGAATCCATAGTCCAGGGTTTGCAATTAGATCTTTTGGTGCCCTCTAGAGGTTATTTAAATGCAACATATTTTAATTTACAGATATTTTAAGACTACATATGGTAAATGTTTTTATATAAAAAGGTGGATCTGAATTCTCTATATAGTCATTAACTTTGAAATATGCATTGCCTTCTAGATTCAATTATATTTGGATCAAGATTTTGCTAAGTATAAATATTTATGTTGTAAATATATGTGCTACTAAATACAGTTAAACTACAGTTGCTGGTTTTACATTCTTCTCCCATTCTCTCTAAAATCCCAAGAAAGTCTACATCAACACTTTCAAAACCTAGAAGTAAAGGATCTATCACACTCCTATATAATGGTGCAGTTTCTTATCTTGCCAATTTTCCACTGTTAAAAAAGAAAATGTTTAGATGTTAATGCAATAATTGTCAAAGTTACATCAGAGCATTATAGACTTAGTATAAACTGAAGATAAATTCTTTAAAAACAATGCCTAATTCAAATATATGCATGGGCCAGACAAAAGGGATCAAAGCAGCATTTAAAGAAATCTAGTACCACTTCCAGAAAGGTAACAGCTATTCTCTGCTGGTGGGATGTTTGTTATGTCGCCCCCTCATTCCTTTCTACCTGAAGGCAGCTCAGCTTCAGAGGGTCTGGGGAGGTGTTAAGGGAAAGAAAGAGAAAGGAAAAAAACCCAACCACACCAGTCCCTCCCATGTAACTTTCACTACTGCTGTGCAGGGATGTTATTCTCCCATTTCCCAATCAAAGACTTTTAAAGGATTCTATTTGATCTTATCTGTTGGGAATGGAGACGGATGGTGGACAAGCTGTCCCCTTTTTGTCCTTACCCTGTGCAATCACCTCCAATTTGTGCCTGTTCATTTCACCTTATTAACCAAACACAAATACATGCACATTCCCTAATGAGAATGCAAATGTGCTCACTTGCAGCTACTCAGAGAACTTTCCAACTCACTCTGCTTCCCTGCCTCACTTACATCCTTTCACCAGACTTGCTTCCTAAATGTACACACTTTAAACTTGCTCAACTTGGTGCTACAATCCTCTGTGCTTCTCAATAATCTCCTCTCACATGTTCTACAACCCAACTTAATTTCTATTTTTCAGTCACATATTCTTCTCATTTTCACTATTTTTTAAAATTATTATTATAAAAAAATTAGGGTAAAAGTAAATACACATACTGCAATCAAATCACCTTAGGAAAAACCAAAACCAACTGTCATAGCTTTAAGAAGCAGCATCACTTACAAATTCAAAGGACAGCTTGTGAATCTAGCTCTGTTGAACATAACCGAAGGTAGCAAATGCTCTGAAGAATGGCAAAGTTCTAAAGCTTTTTTTTTTAATACCGAAATATCATATGCAACTACAAAATCCTAAGATGCAACTACATAGATTGCCAAACCTGTCTTTCTATGTCCTCCTTCCTTTATATGAAGGATGTAACAAAGTCCGATGTCACTTCCTTCAAGCAAAATAAATAAAAAATAAAAAATACAGCCATCCTTCCCTTCAGCTCCCACACACATCGTAAAAAGTGAATAATGCAGAAGAATCAGCAGATGGTGCTGTCCTTATAATGAGTATAAGTCTCCTCATAGTTCAGAGTGAAAGAAAAAGATTCGCACTCCAAACTTTTTTCCCTGACTTCTGGTATATGCAGAAAAAAATATTTCAGATAAAACTCAAAGGGAAAAATGTTGCTATTTGCTGCTCTTAATAACGGCAAACCAAGTTTGGAAACAAAGAGTCAGATTCCCAAGCAGACATAGATGTCACTTACACAGCAAATGAAAAAGGTCAGGGTGATGGCACATGGTTCTGACAGCAAAATGGTCAGGACCTTCCTCCAGGATGTTTGAGACTTCTCAGTTCAGAACAGTGACACCAATGCAGTTTTCCAATCTCTCAGGACAGTGCAGCAAAAACACAGCATAGACTACTGCAAGGTGGCCACCTATTCAACTTTGTATTAGTTAACAATAACTGAAGCAGGGACTGGAACCACAGTGTTACTCTCCTGCAAGATCACTTCAAATCAGTAGGCTATAAAATTGTTCTTTCCAGACCAATGGATATTTCTACCTACTACCTCCTTCCCCCCTCCCGGCCCTTGTAAGTGGTGCTAGTCATCTGTGAACCCAGTCTGAAAAACCAAAAGCATGTTTCAGAAATGATAAATCAAACCATTTTGACATCCTTAAAATGCTCCTCCATTTGTCTTTCAGCTGAAATTGAATTAAATTTTCTAATAAGTTTGGATGATTTTTTGCTGTAAATTTTCTGCAATACTTTCACCTATTTCTACCAGCAAGGGTAGAAGAGGTCTAGGAACTGATAAAAACCTCTGCAGAAGTCTCTAGAGGCCTAAAGAATGCCTTGCTCCCAAAAGCCTTGCAATTAACAACTGGGGAGGTAGAACTGGCCCCAGGATTATTGGTAATATTGGCATTTTGACATTGGCATATTGACATTTCAAGAGGCTGTAAAAAATTTGAATTCTCAGATTGTCTATTCCATAGACACTTAGCATCCCTTCACCTTCATGAGGTTGAAGTTATTTCTGTAACGAGTGATGAAACTAAGCTAAACATTATAACAATGTGTCATCCCTAGCATAAATTTTGGATGGCAATTGTTTTTTCTTTCTCATGTTATGACCCAAATTATGGCTCTAATATTGAGAAGCATGCAAAATAAAGCACCCAGAAGTGATACATGTACATAGATAGATTTTAAGCTGCAATTCTTAACTGGAAGAAAGATCTCCTTGTAAAAGGCATACCATCAATATTAATGAATAAAACAGTACACCACATACAAATTCTACAGGAAAGTACTTGAAAAACAGTGATTTGCTACAGCTCCCTTTATCTCAGCACTGCATATCCCAGAGGTAGCAATTACAGGACAGGGTTGAATACTGCGTTGCCTCATTCACACCAAATGCAATTTTTAATGAAACACTGGATTGCAGTTTTAAATAGTGATTTGCATAGTCTGCAAGTTAGAAAGGCCAGCCTTTGCCTCACAAGGTGACTTGGCAGACTGAAAAAGTTACCTTTCTACTTGTAAAACCATGCCTCTGGGATATTCAGACGAAGTTTACATTTAGCACATCTTCTTTACTAATACAGAGCAAAACATAGAAAGAAAAAAATTCTCATCTTTCAGGTCACAATAAGGAAAACCTAACTCAATACTCATTTATAAATATGCCTACCTTATTCATCTCCATTTCATGAGATGAAAGCTGGTGCTGTGATTCTTCTAACTGGTTAACTAGAGAGTTCTTTTCCCTTGTAATTCTCTCTACCTGAGCCTCCAACATTGCCACATTCTCAGACATAGCCGTCACCTGCAAAAAGCTCAAGAACACTGTAATGACACAATTTGACCAACCACAGATCTAAATCTTGTGAGACTTTCTCCTGAAAAGCAATTGTATATAGCCAAAATAGATAGCATTAAAAATATAATTAAACATGAAAGATATAGTATGAAAATACAAATTAAAACTATACAATTAAATTATTTTAACAACAGGTTCATTATTTTGAATTAATTTACCATATAGTAGTTTATTTGAAACTTTTCATCAACCTGACTAGTCTCCAGGACTTGTTAGTATGGACAAAGTGTCAGAAGCAGCTGGTTGCATTAGTCTTGCAGCTGTAACTGCAAGTACAGCAAGTACTATTTAACAGCTTCTTATCCATCCTTATGTAGATTGATTTAAGCCAAATCATGTTCCCCCCAGCTAAAGAAAACTGTCATTGCAACCACAGATCTTAAATTAGTTTCCAAGTTCAGAAAACATTTCAGCACTATAGATCAAAGCACAATGTTGTATAAAAACCATATAGAAATAGTACGTTCAAAATTCTAATGTAATTCAGATCAAATTTTGCTGAATGGTAAAAAAATGTAACAATAAAACAGACAGTGACCCTTCAGCTACTTAGCCCCGAAGCTTACTAATATAAGTGAAAATAATGGTGTCTGACAGTTCTAGGCTATCTTACAGGAATTCAAAGCCAAATCTAGAGGATTATATATTCATAACTATTTTCCACTCATTATACATCCACCTGACTTATGTATCATGCCAATTCTCCCCTTCAAACAAATCACTTCATAAAGTAAGAGATAAAATATTCATATGGAGGTTGACTTGATGTACAGTATACCATTTCTATCATCTCATAATCCCGAAACATAAAAGTAGTTAATCATACGTAGGTGTAAATCATACATATAGATCACAGTTTTCTACAAAGTCATCCCATATGATTAATTATGAAGCACGACATTATCATAGCATCACTATACGTTGTTTAATGTGTATGTAGGATTTACTAAAAGGACTTCGACTACTTAAAGTGGGAATCAGTACCAGTAAAATCTATTTCAGTGGGTGATGAAATACAAAGTAATGTGGTGTCATGCAGTGAATTATTCTACCAAAAAAAGTTATGAAATGCTTGTCTAATAGGCTGTATTTTGGAGCGCACACTCTGCTTTAAAGCAGGTCTGTAACTAAACAGCTAAATGCATAAAAGGGATAATTTCCAATAGATAGCAAGGACTCAAACAAGGAATTGCTTAATAATGTCTCATTATCTCCAATGTAAGGTTAACTTTTTTATTTCAGTTTGCCCTGGCAACAGATTTCTGATGATCATTTACAACAGTTCACTTTCTTAAATATCACTTAGCCCCTATCACTGTATTTAATTCCTGGCTTAATATCTGGAACTGGAGTCAAAAGCTCTGACTTCCTGTAGCAGCTTCAGAACATTATTGTGCCATCTCGTAATACCAGAAATACAACCATATGACCATGATTCCCTGCCTATGTTTATAGCTTTCCAGCCATTTCACAAGCAACACTACCAAAGAACCTCTTCTTTTTTAAACACTTCGTTTATCCTGTTCAGTCTGTGCTCTCCAGATTTTATAAACTGTATGGCTTCTTTCTAAAAGGAGCCCAAAAATATGGAAAAATGCCTACAATCAGAAGAGAAATTCACTATATTGTTTCCAAACCACCAGCAGAAAATGGTTGAAGAGGCTGCACAAACAAGCATGAAAACCACTAATTCATGGAGCATTTCTCTCTCTACTCTTCTTCCCATTTCTTTCTCCAATCACCTTAGAAGTGCCTCCTCAGTCATATCTCACAGGCTTACTGCTGTTAGCATGAGGTTTCCTCTGTAGATTGCATCGGGCAGAAACCCCTGATGTTTTATACTCAGATTACACTAGCATCTAGAAGTCTAAAACAGGTTATCAAGACTCTGTTGTAATGGTCACAGTATAAATGATGACACAGATTCTGTCTCAAAGGGTTTATAAACATCAGTAAAAGTGAGAAAAGAGATTTTGACACATTTCTGCAGGTGGGCAAATTAAGCATATGATAAGATCACTCTAAAAAATACCATATTAGAATGCAAATACAATACTGTAACATCAAAATATATATACGTAAGCTCAAAGTAGCAAAGAATCTTAAATTTGACATGCGCTAACTTCTGAATGCTTGACTGGGCAACCTAAATAATAATCTTTATAAGAAGCTATGTACAAACCTTGCATCACATATTACTTAACCCTTTCCTACTTTGACAAAGTGCGTTAGAAAATATCACGCAAACTAAAACAAATGCATAACATTAACAACTTAGTATGTATCTAGTGACATAGCATAAAACCCAGTTATTCAGACTCAAATGATTACTTATCTACTACTGCTTTACAGCAGTGGTAGAAGTGATTTACTGAGCTCTTAAATCCAAAACTGAAACAAAATGAAAAACAAGCAAACAGAAATTTTAAAGAGGATGATATGCTTGTTGTAATACACAAATAGAAAAAAACTGCCTCATACCATTGCTGTCAAGTCCTCCCTTTCCTTCTTCATTTCTTCCCGCAGTGCTTCTTTTTCATCAGTCCTCTTATTTAGCTGGGCAGCTAAGTCCCTTTCAAGACGATTCTTCTGCCGTTCCATCTCACTTTTCAGCTGCTCACACTGGACTAGAGCCTAGAAAAAAACCCTATTTTAAGTGGAAGAAATCTGAAATTTTAAACAGACATGGTATTTATCTAACGCCTTCAGGAAAAACAATTTGGTATTAGAAAGGACTTTTTTTTTTTTTTTTAACATAGCTATTACGATGTTTATACATACCCTACTATGTTAACATCCAGACTAGGACTAACAAATTGAAAACAGATGTACATGTTTGTATGTATACACATGCCCTACTGTAATTTATAAATCTATTAGATTTTAAAAGTCACGGCAAAGATGGAAACATTTTTCAGAGTATATTTTCCAAATAGGTAGCTGTTCTTCTAAAACTAAGATGATTATTTGCCTTGAATTTAAAATTCATTAATATACATCACTAGAACCAGGATCCAATATTTGACTCCTTGTAAACACTGTGGTTACTGCCTAACTGCATAGCTGAAGGAAAAATAAACAAATAATGTATGCTCTACTTCTTGTTTTTCCCCCCCCGAAGTGAATTACTGAGCGCTGAAGGCTAAGAAGAAACCTGGAAGTCATAAGTAAAGATACAAAGAAACAATTTTTTTTTAATTATAGTTTTTTTAGTTTCAGGTTTGTCAAATAAAGAAGATTAATTCTACCAAAAACTCATAAATGTCCTGCTTAATTTGAAGTGCTAAAACACAGGTTAGAGATGTCTTTTCTATCAAAATAGAAGAAACATATGTTCATATGCAAGACATACAGTACACTCTATCTTCTAAAAAAGCTGTGGGGGGGCGGACGGGCAGGAAAACCAAAACAAAAAACCTATCAATTTATGTATCCCTGCCAAAGGGATAGTTGAGTGTTATGTCAATTTAAATCAGAAATACGCTACTCCATAAAGTAAATCAAAGTATTCAAAGCACCCTAGAGGCAGCTTGCTAGCTCACAAGTAAACTAGATTCCATTTCATCATTTCACTGATATTCAGCACATCCTATTTCAAGGAAGCTAATGTAACCTCCTTTTAGGAGTCCTACCTTATTACCTTGTATTTTCAAATTAGTTTTTTTAAAGTGCTTATTTTTCTTTGAGTAAAAGACAATCCCCTATAAGCAACTTCCTTGGTGTTGGGCTGTTCATGAGGGGAAACAAATGAAACCATAATTTTTAGAGAATGCTCTAACAGTCTCTATTAGTTTATGTCAATTCTGCAGAACCCTCCTCAGGGTCTCTTTCCTATCACAAGTTGGTGAGAGAATCCATCTGTTGTTGCCTTAAATCCTTTTCTGTAGGAATTTATCATCAGCCAACAATTGTCTGCATAAGACTGGCGTAGTTTGGTAGACATGTAAACCAATGCAACTCTAAAAGAAATAAGTTGCAAGAAGAAATGTGTATTTTGCTATGTGGTCAAAACAGTGGAGCTAACAAGCACTTCAAACAGTTATTCTTCTGTGACATTTATGTTGAAAATACACTCCTGGATTTGCTTCAACTATGGAAGTTTAACCTTAGAAGATCTCCTCCTTGCTCCATGTAATAAGCACGAGGCCACAAACTAGAGAGACAACCGAAAGACAAGAAAAAACCTGGTGGTTTTAAATGATAAGCACCTGAGGTTAGACTTTCTGTAAACAGAGTCATGAAACTGTAATTATAACACGTTGGACTTCCAAATGCTAACTCCTCACTTTCCTTATGTGGTCTGTTCTGTTGGATTCCATGATAATCACAAAGGAAAACAGTACTTCACCTTAAGAATAGAATAGGACTGGGAAAATAAAAGATGGTTTGTACTTACCAAAAGAAATAACAGTGCATGTAAAAACGTTAAATTAATGTAGCATAAGTAAAAGATTTCTCCCTGTTCCTTCATATTACAACAGTTTTTGAGCATGGAAAAAACACACTACTACGCCGTCTTGTATACAGATAGCACTTTACATTTCCTTGCTGCAGTGAAGAGGGTGGCCAGTAGAGACCCTACGGAGCTGCTTTCTTTGAGGCAGAAATAGTATAGGTACAAAGACCCATTTTATAAAAGCTTCTATTAATTTGTCTTATTAAGTTTTATTCTTAGGCCACATTTCTAACATGAGCTGCATTGAATAAGAATTTATAGAGATTTTCTTTTAAAATATTATTTTTTAATAATAAAATATTAAAATAAAGATTATATAACGAAAAAGAGGAAGATCAGATCACTTTATCACATAGAGGAGGAAAAGTATTTTGTGCAGTTTTAAATAGCAGTAAGTGAATAACATTTCTATCAGACAACTGTAGAACTCACCCCCAAAAAAGTAAACAAGTAAGCAATTAAAGTTAACCCCTCAGGGACAGGACGTGACAGGTAAAGAGTGAGCTCAGAAGGATTCTTTCTCTCTCTGTTCAGTAAAAAACAAAGGAGCTGTAATACTCTGAAGATAAATTTAACAAGTACATAGGATTTCCAACTGTCCTTATTTTTTCCTCCCACTGTTTATAATTAAAGACCCTACACACACACTCTTACAGCACTGGATGGCATTGGATGAATAATAACCAATTTGATCAATAGAACAATTATATCAATCTTGCCCACTATTAAAACCACAAATATTTAATTAAAAAAAATCCCAAACCAAAAAACTAACACCCTCTCTCAATTCCATAGTAATTCACTAATAATACAGTAGATGTCACCAAATATCAAGGAAATAATTTCGGTCAAAATCAGTTGATTGTATATAGTAACTAGGGCTAACACAAGCATTAGATCAAAACTGGGTTTATCATTATTATTTACAAAGCACCAAAAGCAGCTTCCTGTAGGTAGCATCAGACAGGACTGCTCGTCTTCAGAGAGTTCAGTTAGCTTATCAGTTCTTGCACTGCACTCATCCGAGGCAAAAAGAATCGTTTATAAGCATTTGAAGTATTCTTTCCAGAGCAGCTCAGAAATGTGATATGAGAATTATCCTCCTACACATCGTGAATGCCTTTGAAAATTCTACCATTCAATTTCTATCACCTAACTGTGAAATGACATCAGAATTTAAATGATGGCCTAAGAATGCAACACACCCTACGGCCTTGATGAGAATTTAAGAACTCAAAAATAGAGTTCATGCTACTGCTCAGAAAAAAAATAAAACACAGTGCAATCCTTTTAAATCTACTACATCATATCAACACATACATCCTATCAACACATAATAAAGGTTTTAAGCATGTATGCTGTCATTAGCATGAAAACTAATTAACATTTGCAGTAGATTTGAATAGTGAAAGGCTCTTGTGTCTTATGAGTTTACCTTTGTTTTTTCTAAATTAGCCTCTTCCGCCATTTGCACAGCTTGTTTAACTTGCTCACAAGCATTAGATTCTCTTTGTTGCATCTCTTTCATGTTTCGCCTCAGTGACACAAGTGCATCCATCAACTCATCTCTTTCTCTGCATATAAAGAAAAAACAGATATTTCTTCTATATCTTTTCTCAATAGAAAAAAAAACAACCAACAAACCAAACACAACAGGTATATCAAATACAAAATGTTGAAAGATAAAAGACATAAGGGTGCTAAGTGAAGCATGACTAAAAGTAGCATGGGTTAAAAGTTAAAGACTGCATACTGCTAGCTTGGCAGACATTACAAATATCATTTATTTGCTGGCCAGTCCTTCACTTCAGAAGGATGGACCATTAGTGAAACTGCCAGTAATGACAGCAGAGCTCAAGTCATAAATATATTACTGAAGTTGAGCAACATACTGTTGGCATTAGAAAATGGGGATCCATGATTAAAAAAAAAAAAAAAAGCAGTTTCTGAAAAAAAACCAAAACATATAAAAGCAATATGAAATTACACTGTCAATAAATGTAAAATAGGGAGAAAAAAATAAAAGGAAGGGTTACATTCAACAAATAATTCAGATCGCTAAGTATATCAAATGAAAATCAATTGCCCTTTGCTGCAAACTGGAACTAAACTAAACAATAAGACTTCTGGATTCTACATCCTCTCTGAACTTTTGTTAACTAAGAAATTAAGATCTATACCAAACAGTGAAGCACAGTCAGTAAAACTGTAATACTTAACTTCACCTTTTCACTATTCTGCATGTTGAAAACTTTTAAATTAAGAGTATAATTGTCTTTTAGGTGAAATTAGAGATTCAGGTTGAAAACTGTTGTGTTTGGGTTTGTTTGTTGGTTTTATATTCATGTTGTGTGGAATGGTAGCACAGTTGTATTTACCAGAGAACTAAGTCATATTTAAAATGTCATTTCAACAAGATTTGGACAAAGTCACTTTGAAAATCTCTACTGAAATATCTTTGGTTTTAATAAATTGCTTCACAGGAAGATGTACCTTTTAGATTTTGTTAAATCTCAAACTGAAATATCAGTTTAAGAAAGATAAATAGGTCAGCTCAAATCTTTTATTTCAACCTGTACTCTAATACAAGATGACAAGAATGTACTGGTTTATAGTTTGCTCCTTTTTTCCAAAGTCTGTGACAAATAATTACTTTTCTTACAAAAGTAGACTTTGAAACATGACTTTTCGGCAATAAAGAGCTTTCCCAGAAAATTCTTGGACTTGACAATAGAAAAATACATAATTCCTGGCAACAGCCAACTAACAAGTAGAGATAATATCCATTTGACAGACTATATGTACTATGTCTCTTCAGTCTTCTTGCTTCTAGTTAACTCACTACCCCATCTCCAGCAGGCTCATCCTAAAACTTCAGAAATCCTAAGTAGCTTCAAATATCTGACAATAAATAAATGTCTGTTTAACAAGCTGCAGTATCCTATCATTATTAGTAGCAAATAGAAAGGGAGAGATTTTTAACATGATTGATTAGTAGAATTTCTTAGAAAAATAAACATTTTAGTGCTGTTGGGATTTCTGAAGGATATATACTATACAGGCTGAACATAACTTTTCTTTTTTTAAATAATTTAAATAAAAGCTACAATTAAAAAAAGGCTTCAAACAATTTCATTTATTTTTATCCAAAGGAACTTTTTTCCCTGATTTATTGTATTTAGGGAAGAACAGTGCATCCTATACCAAACACCTGACGTACTAAGCAAATTCAAGGGCAAAAAGAAGGATTACACTGCTGATGCATCCTAAAAGTTCCTCAAATGTAAGGAGAGCGATGTGGAGCTAGAAAAACTTCCAACTATGGAAAGATAAGGAAAATTTACAGGAAATAGTCAATGAAAATATATGGACCTCCATAATATTTGTTCTGACAGAGTGGAGTGTTTGTACAAAAAATGCAGGAAACAAACTATCAACCATTTCATTATCTAGACAACCCTAGGTATCATAATTACAAGACAATGACTAATAGTCTTTCCCAGTTGAAATAAGTAGCAAAACTACCATGGATTTCAAACCAGTTGGGACCTACACTCATATTCTGCCACTGAATTTAGCATTATGACTTCAATTTGGGACTCCATTGTTCCATAAGCACACACCTCTCTAACTGCAACCCAACACATTGAGACCTATATGGTTTAATGTAAGCAACTGTACTTTCAATGAGAAAGTACACACCTCCCCAAACCTACTTTGTTACCCTCTCGATGGTCTGCATGTGAAGATTGGAATGAGTCTGTGCAAGAACTGCCTCGTGCTGTGCACATTTCAGACACAGACCACCAACCCGGTTAGAATCCATGGCTGAAACGAGTGACTTGTGGTGTTTTAGCCTTCCTTCCAAATCTTTGCATGTCTTCTGAGATTCTGAAAGGTCTTTTCTAGAAAGAAGATATAAAAATTATTATTTGTGCAATCAAATATTTCTACAAGTTATATTTATATGCAATACATAATTACAGATGTAATCTAAAAGTAACTGTAAGAATCCCTGTACTTAATATTATTTTACACATTTCAGAAGGCTAAGGAAGACTTTAACAGAGAAATAATAGTTGAACTACCCAATCAAAATTATTAATAGACAAACCAAAATTATATTAATTTGTTCCTTCCTTCTGTGGTATCAAAAATCAGAAAGTTACACAGAAAATTATTAGATACAACTTGTAGACTTACATATTGTCTGAAGAGAGTAAAGGATTCATTAGCCAGAAATACTATCAGGTGTATAAATATTTCAATACCCTCTCCAACATTTTTCTGTTCTTCTTACTAACAACATCACTAACTTTACAGTTAATTTGAGAGTAGAGAAGAAATGTGAAGTTACAATATAAAGTAAAAGTCCCCTGTTCCCTAGACAAAATCCGGATGTATTCAACACACTCGCTCTAATCCAGCAATACACACAAAGTTGAGGTCAACCACATCTCCAGAAAAACAAGCTAAGTTTTTTACTTGTCTCCAAAATTTTTACCAGGTGCTCTGAAGAATTTTCTCCAGAATTTCTAAGCATCTGTCAGGCCAGGGAGAGTGCAAGCGGTAGGAATGCTGACATCAGGAAGTTCCAGACAAACGCACACTGTGCACATATAGATCAGTTTGACAAATTGTGCAACAAATCCAAAGCTTTTGGTTTGTTATGCAGGCCATCTGGGCAGCACACACATAGTAAGTCTGACACATTCTGGTTGCATTGGATTTACTGTGCACATGATATATACACTGCATGCAAGCTTATTTCCATCTGGAAAATCTTCTGTGCACTTTTTCCAATTTTAGTAGTTGGTCTATTAAATATAGTCCACTATAACCTGAACAGAATTTGCTCTGCATATATCCTTTGACAATCATGGTATACCAGACCTATTGTTGTGAAATCTTGGACAGAAATCAGCAGGTTCTATGCAAATTTTTGCTTAAAGTTTTTAAAAAAGGATAGTCCCACTGAAAGCAATATCTTTTCTCACTTTAATTAAAATTTAGCATACACTCAAGTGCTTTGCAGAACTTACAGTTTGAAAGATTATGCCCCTTAGGAGAAATCAAGGGGTTGAATAACGTACTTGTGGAAATTCTCCGACTATTTTAGCCTCCAATATTTATTTCTGAATATATGTAACACTTCAAGCCAAGTGGGTGTGGAGGGGGAGGGAATTGGATTATGTAGCTGAAACTTAAGATCCTCCTTCACTTGCACTAGCACAATTGGCTTTGCATGTTTAAGATTTCACCACTGCAGAGGGCATAAACTTGTCTCCCTACCAGTAACTCTTTTTACACACGCACACAAAAGCCTAGAATTTTCAGATATATGAAACCACAATTTATTTAGGGCAAAACATAATTAAACCGATTCAGCAGGAGCATCATGAATGCAGGTGTATAGGGGCAAGTTTACTTCTGAAAACCAAATCGTGAAGTGGTTGCCTCTACTTCTGTTTTTCCCTAGTTTGCTACCTATTCAAACCTTTAATATTTTGAGGTGTACATGAGGTCTTATTTTCAAATATTTTTGTTTTTAAAGATATGCAGGTTACATGACTGGAAACACTGCCTGCATGCTTCAAAACTATGTTTTTCTGCTCCAAAATCATTATGTGGCCTAAACTATTTTGATGCTTAAGATTTCTAAAACGCATGATACAAAATATTAGTAGAAGAAAGCTAATTACAGAAGAGCACACACAAGTTAAAATTTTATTTTCTTTTTTCTTTGATTGGTCTACCTTAACAGACATGATGTTTCTATAAAGAAAAAGAGTAAAAAGCATAAAGACATTTTGTATCAAGTTGTAATTTCTATAAATACAATAATTCAATTGAATTTATAAAATATATTGCTAATGTTGCTATATAGTAGCAGTACATTCCATTTTGCTACATTTATATTTGAGACAGCTTCATGTAAAACTAGCTTTCAGGGACACTATCAGAAAACATGACATTCAGGCATTCTCTTACTTATTCAAATTAAGAGTGGTTTGTGTTGTTATGAAGTCATAATTTATTAACAATAATTAAAAAAATAAATAATTTCACTTTACCTTAGAGACAGTATTTGAGCATCAAGGATATTGACTTTTTCTTGATAAAGAAGTTTCAGTTTCTCCTTTAGAAAAGATGGGAGAAAAGAAGTGTCTTTTGCTTTCTTCATAATATTGTTTTTACAGATAAATCTAGACATTAGTCACATTCATTCCTTTCCCTTGAAGATACAAACTTGTTGAAATACTAGTGTCAGAGAAACCTAAATATTTCACACTTGTGAAAGACTACAAAATGAACAACCCTCCCATTTTCTTATTTCTATACATCTTGCCAGATCCTCAAATGGTAAATTGCTTGAGCTCCAACTGCAGCCCTCTACAATGATTTACACAAATTGATGATCTTGCCTCAAGTTTGCTCTTACTCTCCCACAATGCAGCAGAAATAAAAGAAGAATTCTTGAGAACTTCAAGTAGACAGGCTATTTATTTATTTATAATAGAGTTATTCTTATTACCTGGTGAAGAACTAGGTATATAAATCAACCACACCAATGTTAAATGCAATGATGATAACGACCCAAATAAAGCACCAGAAATTTAGCTTGCTATGACACTTAGAAAGAAGTCACAATCAATATGATTCTCTTGCTTTCAATATGGCAGATGAAGTAAAAGTGCAATTACTGTAAAAACTAGCTTTCAAACTACCACAGGCATTAGGGATCACTGAAAAGGTTTTTCAGCTGTAGATGATGCACAAAAATCCAACAAAAATATATTTTACTGGAAAAAATTAATAAATACCTATAATTATCTTGCAGAATTAAAGTACCCTTTAAATTCCACACTACACATATGCACATGGATAAAAAAACCATCAAAAATTCGTTAACCATATTCTTCTCAAAAGATAGCAATACTACCCCATTAATTTAGAGCAAAAGAATTAAGAATATCTTCCCAAACTAAAAATACAGGATAGAGACATCATTATCTCTGAATTGCTAGGGCTCCTCTGTATCTCTAAAATGTATAATTCAGCTGAGGGAAAACAGACTGCACAAAGCTACTTTTGTACCTTACTGAGCCTGTGCTGCTCCAGGAGCAGAAAGACTCATTGCAAAAGAGCTTGCCTAGAGGGCTACCTAAATTACACCAGCTAGCTCCCACCTGCTCGTGCATTGTGTGACTGCTAAGAATCTCCAAAGTAAAGCGGAGCCATCACTGATAGGACATTCTTAAAACAAGACTTATCTCCAAGAAGCTGACATCTGCAGATACAACCTGCCATCTGTGTCTAACTGGATAATATTATTAATTAGGGTATAATGAGAAAATGAGGTTTAATCTGAGGTCAAATTTTATTCTCTTAAGGTTCATTCAACCAAAACTCCTCCTCTATGTCTGTTACAAAATTAGCCATCAGAACTGCATCAACAACAAAGCACCAAAAGGTTTTGCAAAGGTATAACTGCACAGAAAGTTAATACCAACCAGTTCTACAGGCCATTTCTCTATTTCTCCAATAGCTGCTGTAACAAAAGCCTTATCTTTGTTATGCGCTGGTGAGGAGGTGACAGGCTGACGCATGCTACAGTCATTACCACCAACAATCCAGGAGTTCTGAGTATTTGCCAAAAAAAAAAAAAAACAAACCAAAAAAACCACTTCAGTTTAATTATGTAGGCTGTTTTTTAAACAAATGTTAATTATATAAGTATTAAATCTTATCATTTTCATTACAGTAGAATATAAGAACCAATGAACAAGTTAATTAGGTTGGCGACCTATGATAATAATGTTATGCACAGGAATCCATGGTTACAAACTCTCATTAAATTTTGACTAAAATTCAGTTTGCAGATAACCATTTATACAGCCTTCCTTAAAAGGATCAAGTCCCTGAACACTGATTAAAACAACAACAGAAAACCAAAAACTTACCGAGGCATCTAGAAGAGTTTGCTCTCTCAACATATGTTCCGCAGATAAGAACTTCAGTTTCTGACGTAGTTCCTCATTTTCAAGAACAACTACTTGTACTCGATCTTTCATCCCAGACAATTCCTCCTGTAGGATACAGGAACTGCATGTAAAAGGCTTCTTGAGATGGCTATCAACATTTAAATACATCTTGAGACCAAAAGTCTAGATTAAAATTCTCAACTATTTTAACCCTTTTAGAGAGAATAAGAATACCCAAAATACAGATTTTACATTTTTGTAGCTTCAATTTCCATATAATTTCTTAAAAAGAATTGCTTATTTATATTTGTGATAGGACATAAAAATGTCTTTGAAGACCCTTAAACACTACACAGGCACCAAGACACACGATAAGGCTCAGCATCTACTCAACTGCATTTGACTCAGTTCTGGTCATTATGACAATCGATCTCAAGACTAAGAGTAAGTTATTTTTAAAGCAATTCTTCATATTTAGGGGACCAGGGTTTTAGTGAGTGAAATATGTTGTCTAATACCTTGCAAAACTTCACTTCTGCTTCTAAATGGTTAATGTACTGTGATTGATCATTGATTATAGGAACAAGATCAGAAAGGGCTGGTAAGTCTCCAGTTGCAGCTTCTGGGGGTTTCTGAAAGAAGTAAACAATAGCATGTGTTATTTTCTGGTTTTCCATCTATTGCAGTAAGATGCTGCTTGCACGCAGAATACTATGTACCTATAAAAAGTCTCCAAGTATTAGATCATGAGGAAGGGAGAAATGGTAAGAACTTAAATCCTTCAATACAAAAAGTAAATATGTCACTCTGTCAAAATGTACAGCTGCTTGATTAAACACATCTGTAAAGCAGGATTAAATCATATCCACAAACTGATTTGTAAATAGCAGTATGAATTTCATTTAAGTGTATCATCTATTTTTGACAAATGTAAGGGGGTATATTCTTCTCTGTGAAATGAATATAAAATCCCTTGAATTTTAATGAGTTGTGGATGTGCATCAAAGGCAACTCCTCTAAATGTTGATTAACAATTGCTACAGAAATACAACTACATCTGCAATTTTAATACCTCCATAGAAACACAGGAAAATGTGATATTATGTTTATCAAAGAACTTCATTATTGGTATTAAAAGAGAATTCTAAAAAAACCTTTCTGAAGACCCTATAAACAGGTAAAATTTTGATAGCCTCACAAATAACTAGTGAAAGAAGGTAATGAAGGGAATCCTTGCCCATTCAAGATAAACAATTGCCTCTCTGCCTTGCTCAGCAACATTTAAACTGGGATTAAACTTTTTACAAAATATGAAAAACACAATTGCTCTAATTTTACAGCATTTACTCCTAAGAATACAGTACAGATAAAGAATGTAACTATTACTAAAAACACCCTTAAAATCATAAATTGTTTCCTGAAAACTACAGCCTCTCTTTGATCCTACTAGCTACAAACCTTGTCAAATAAAAAGGGCTTATTTAGAATGGATATAACACATTTTTATAGTATAATAATTTATTTAGTTCTAACAAAGTATAACATACTTTAAAATAATTTTAATGCAGTAACAGTATTAAGCACGAACATGTTAGTCTGCAATGGAACTGCCTTTGAATTAAAAAATATTTAATGGAGTCTCTACTATCAAATTTAAATAAATCAGCTACTATTAGATCCTCACTCATCCTCTTTATGTGTTTCAATATTGTTTTACTACCTTAGTTTGCTATTCCACTATTGCAAATTTCATCCACTGAAAGGACTAATTACAGTCTAATCCTAGTTGACATATATGAGCTATTCTTATTCCTGAAATTAAAAGAAAGTATATCAATGTAAGCCACATGTTTTGGTTTGTTTGGGCTTTTTTTTGTAATTAAGAAAGTCAAACTGGGACATGTCTAAGTAAAACATATATCCACTTATACAAAAGATGTCTGTGTTTTTCACCAATTTACTGAACAGTTTTACTCACATTTGTAAAAGGGTAAATCTCCCTTCTTTGTATTCTGTTCTGGTAATGATACAAAATTCACACAGAGTTGTTAATGGGGTCCTCTTAGAGGAACAACAGGTACATTTCTAGCATTAGTTCACTATTCTGGATGAAGATGAGCATCTTTATGCCGATCCCTAGCTAGTTTTGAAACTGATACAATTCTAACATCTGTGATCTTGAGGCAGAAACACACCTTTTTTGTGCAAAAATACTCCACAATTTGCTTCTCAAATTTACTTAAAGATCATAGAACTAATTTTTAGGAACTAACTGCACAGTTGAACTTCTAAGTCTCCTGAATTTCCTAAAATATTGAGAAACCGACATCTTTATTTTCAAATATTATTTTTTAAATATTAACCATTCAAAAAGAGCCAAAACCTCAAACCAAGCTACTAATGGCTAGCTATGACATCTACTAGTTATCTTATCTACAGGTTCTGTCAACAATTGATGGGTTGTTTTTCTTCCTTCAACAAGGTATTAAGATTCCCCATACAACCTTTAAAGATACAGATAAAATCCACAGTGAAGGAAGGTTTCTAGCAACAAAAGCCTTCCTGTCAAACTATACTAATCTAAGTATTCGCTGTATTAAAGGGGGGACTCTTGACAAATCTGGAACTACAACTGAGGAGATAAACTGAAGGCTTTCCGGAACCATCTAGAAAACCATTTAGAGAAGGCACTCCAAATTTGCAATGTATTCCCCCTACCTTGGTGCATGTAAGTTCCACGTTCTATTGACTGAGAATTCATCTTGCTTTAAAGTCTATTATTCTCAACTACTTTATAAAGTTTTAAGAAATGCATCACACTTGTTAAAGTATATATAATATAGCGCCGATAATATCTGTAACTCATCGTTCTCTTCCTCTGGCTCCTATTCATCCCTCCTCTCTTTTCTGAAAATACAATAGACACCTTGCAGCTGAGACCTCCAACTGCCTCCCTGAAAAGATTACACCACAGCAGTGTTTGAAAATGCTACAAACTCCATTTCTATTCAAATTGGTTTTCACTGAAAAACAGTGCTAATGTTTAACCTCAGAAACTTGAGAAACATTGGTGTAATGTATACAAAAGTGCTAAGGAATGGTTTCACTAAAAGGAAAATAATACATAGCATATTTCCCCAACAGAAAAAGAACAGAGGACTTCTTAACACAACTTATTAACTCACAGCACTGTCACTGGGATATTTCTTTATTTAGAAGCCTCCACCTGCCCTTTCATGGAGCGAATGCCTGGTAGATCATTCGTGATTTATTTCTTTCTATCTTTTTGACTACACAATTTTTATCAATTATAAATCAATTTGGGAATTTTTCATTATTATTCTGATAATATAATGTGTTATAGTGTGAAAGAACAGAGATCAGGGGAGGCACATATTTAGAGTAGGTCAAATATTAAAATCAGAGCTGAAAGACACATTTGATCAGTATGAATTATCAAATGTTTAGGCCTGAGTCTCAGAAATGCTGTTCATATTTGCATTCTTAATATTGAAAAGTTTATCTTATAAACACAAGGGTTTATAAAATATAAATGCTTGGCAGCTTTAGAGGCCAGCATTTTACATGGTGACAAATAGTTTTGCCAACATCCCACGTCATTTGGCCAACCTTGTACTTTTCCAGAATGCCTCAAATTTCAAACCTCTAAAGCCCAGAATTAGACACTCTCCTGCTGGCAGTCTTAAATCTGCTGCCCTGTAAACTGGCAAGAAACAATGAGAATCAGTCATGGGAACTCCAGCTATAACAACAACATCAGGAAGCCAGGCTGGGTGCAGTTAGGTTAGCCAAGACCTGACTTGTAAAACTGCAGTTGTTGTATGATGCAATCTTGCTAGGCCTTGATCTCAGGTGATGAGGTACAGAGCAAAAGGAAAACCTCTGCCCAACCATCTGGGTATAATGAAAGAAAAGATGTACTCATTTGATGTCTATTGCAACTTTTATCAATGGGTAAGAGAAGGGAATTTTGTTACGACATTATTTATACGTATGAAATGCTGTAAAGTTTACTAAACAGTATGCTTTCTGTGAAATATTGTATTTAGTCATAAACACATGCAGTCATCTACTGTTCAGTAGTCATCAGGTATTTCAACATAATTCAAAGCAAAAGGTTAAGGTTACTCCTAATCTAAGTTTGCTTTCCTTGACCTTTGAGGAATCTGATTCTTCTTACATAAGAAGCATTGCTGTAGTGTCCAGCAAACTGCCAGACAAGCTCATATTTTATAAGGGTTTGGGGTTTTTTTGGTGTGTGCGCACTTTTGTACTTCCACATTTTTTGAGCTTTACACTTGGTCTATCTTCAGAACACTTTCACATCCTGGTTAGCAAGCAGATGAAGGACAGTTGAAAAGGAGAATAAGGCCACCACTTCACAGAATCACTCTCATTGGAAATTTCAAGAGGAAGAAATGGGATAAAGCCCTATCAATACAGTAAATCCCCACCTTTTCTGCATTTACTCCTCCATCCTTTAATTCACTCCCTGAAAGCACTCTCACATGTTTCTTAGAAAAAGTACCCTGTTTTGAATTTTTCGACTCTGCTAATATTTCCCAATACAAGTAGTAAACTTTGACAAAGATGGATTAAAAGATGCTTTCCCTCCCCTCCAAAGGCTAAATACAGATCATAACGGTTCACGTCATGTCAAGAGCAACCAATGCTGCACCGTTCCATTGAGCTCCAAAACTCTAATTTTATCCGGCACCATTATGAGGCAGGACATCATGGTAGGACAATAAGACTAAATGTGTGGATTTTAGAACACTCAGGAAAGTTGAACTTGAAACTTTCTCAATGTCAGAACAGTAGAGCTAGACTAATTACAGAGGCTCAAAGCAACACAGCAGGAATACAGACTTTCGATTATTCTGCTGCTACCTCAACTCTGACAGCAGAGAGCTGTTTGTCTTCCTTAGTATAAACCAAAAGTAGTCAGTGGAGGCCATCAAAAGATAAAACTGGATCAATGCCTTTGAATTATTTTCCTATGGGGTACTAGTATCTAGGAATTCCTCTGTAATTGAACTGTCCCTTACACATACTCTGGTGAAGTTCTGCTGCAAGAAGGCTAAATTTGAGAAACCCTTGTAAGGGTGTAAACTAACTTTGACAGAGACCACTGCATTTTGGCAGAGAGCTACGAAACCTGTTGTTACATGAACATCTCTAATCCTCTAAAGAAAAAGTATAGTTACAGCATAAGGCAGCCTTAGAGAATCCTTAAAGTACAAAGGAAAACAGAAGCTGCTGTAACAGAAATTTGTCAATGTAGTCAATCCCAACTGTACCCAAAACAAAAAGGGTGAACTTTTAGTGGAAAGAAAAAGATGAGAAAGCTGAAAGCAATGTGGACCGTGACCCACACTGCATGGTCAATAAAAGAGGAGAAAAGTCCACATCTTGTATTATAGATGTCTTTTTCTTCCACTGTGTTCATAAGCATACCAAGAATCTCCAATATTTCAGAATATAAAAATGATTTGGTGCTTCTTTTTCTTCCTGGATACTAGAAAATTGATCTCATCACACATGCTATTCATTCAAACAACACAAAAGAAATAAGAAAAAAACATACACAGAATGACATCTTCCTCCTTGATGGAGAGACTTCACTTTCCACTCTTTCTTGATGTTGCAACAAAATTTTAAGTTGATTAACTAGGAAAAGATAAAAAACATTATAACCAAAAATATTTTTTCATTGAAATTAGTATAATTTCTAACAATTTTTAAACTATTTGCTTTCAGAGCAATCTTACCTGCATGACTGTGCTGCAGTTCCTGCCAGACTGCATTCCCACTGTCATCATTGCCCCTGTTCACATCATCACTGCCCTTGTCCACAGAGGACTGGTCAAATCCAACTTCACCCTCACCCTCTGCAAACTGTCTTTCCTCCAAGGCGTATTTCAGTTGATGGATGCTTTCACTAGCACGCTCTGAAAAAAAACCAACACATCGTTAGCCATAACAAACAACCTAAAAGAAAGTATTTACAAACTGATATTTTAAATTTGCAAAAAAATGGGAGAACTAAAAGCCTTCAGCATCTGTCTAGCTTGACTACTTGACCTAAACTTGGCCACTGGAAGCTATTATCTAATGCAAGCAACCAAAACAACCACTGTATATCACAATTTGCAGAAGAAATATTTATTGCGTTTTCAAAGAAGAAGCTATAAATAGCATCTTAGCCTGTCAACACATTAGAACTCTACAGCAGCACAAGTAATAATATAACTGACCCTAAAAAAATTTCCTAGCATACGCAGCTTCGATACTTTTCCAGGAACATAAAGTTCATGCTATATTTCATACAATCTGCAGGACTGGGCACCAAGAACAATATTTTTGAATTCTAATCATGCCACCACACATGATAAAGCAATGTATAGCAAAACAAAAAAAAAATTCAAGGAAATGAAGTAAAAGCTCAGCAAACTCAGCCAACATAAAACAGTGATTAAATAAAGACCAATGACTTCAGAACACACGTGAAAGATAGATAACAACACTGATCATTCTTGAAAAGCAGAACAAGAAACACTCTTTCCAGATAAATACAAGTATTTTTATGAACGCTTTCAAGAATTGACTTTCTGGAGGGTGATACAGTAATGGTCTTTTCTCATTTTCAATACATTTTTTTCTTATATTCCTTTTTAAAAGCTTTTTATTTGATTCAGCTGACTTCATAAAAATCAAAAACTTTCCAGTCATAAATGCCGTATCACTCTGATATAGCTGAACATTTCCGATATGCCAGAAAAGAAGCTGAGAGATTGCAGCTGGATTGGGAATCAGAAAATACTGGCATGGTTTTAGACAATGATACTTTTAGTTCACACTGTAGGACCTCGGTCAACTTATTACTTCTTTCTTTCAACAAAGGGAGATGAATATTTGACTTCTCTTCCCTTTAAGCAACGTATATACCAACTAGAAAAGGCAGAGTAGTAATCTACATAGTACGGCTTTATACAATGTTCAACAAAGCAGGATCTCTAGGTTCTACTGTAATACCAAGAATCAAGAAAATGGCCCATACGTCAGTCACAGAGCGTACATGCTCGGTGAGACAGTCCACCACCACAATTCACAGCCACTTTATCAGGATTATAAGATGACATGTTTCTTTTATGTTTCTCCAAATAATGCCACAGTGATTTGTGCCTACCAGTCAAAACTATCCTGAATCAGGAAAGTTTCAGTAGTAGTTAACAGTTATTAATAATTTAAAACAAAACAAAAAACCTTGCACTTTCAAAACCTTACTTGACTTTCAGAAACATAAAATTTTATCTATTTTCTTCATTTAACCCTGAAATCTTTGAAAGACTATTCTCCCCTAGGACTACCGCATATGAAACATTTAGATATAACCGCTCACAGAGCAGAAATTTCACTTCTCTGAGACAAAGCTTGGAAGGTAGCATCTTTTATTGAAGCAACTGCTACAACTAGAAAAATGGCAAGCTTTCCAGCAAACGTGTCCATCATTTATTTTTACATGGCTGTAATATTTATGCATCGTGTCCATTTACATAACTAACTGAAAATATGTTTTTCTCATAGGCAAGATAAGCTTGAAAAAATAATCACAGTTAGGCATTTGCTAGGTAGAATTCAGAAGACATGCCTCAGAGTATAATATATGCTGCTGGTTACAAATGTTAATAGCTCCTTTCTTCCAAATGGAAAGGTGAATAGCAGTTCAAGCCAGAGAACAAAAGCTAGATATGTATTTCTGCCTTCACTTTATCTATCTTTTTCAAGGTCACATCATCTTGACTGAAGTTGTGAAATTGATTTTTTTTCCCCACTGTAATGGTTTTCACAGTCCTTTTCAGACTTTTTCTCTGTTTGGTTGTAACTTACCAATAGTTTATAAAATTTAAATACCCCCCAACCCCCATTATATTTAAGAACATGGTTCTCAGTCCAGAATGCCGGCCATCACTCACTTTTTTAGCAATGCTAGTTTTTAATAAAAACCTGACCAATTTCTGACCTATTAATCTTCTCTCAGCAGTTATTTTTAAAGCCCAGTCATCTTCTGACTTGCTTTTAATTTTCAGGTACTCCATCCTTTAACGAATTTAATGTAAAAGAAGACATAAAAAGCACACTTTAAATAGTTATAATTTATTACAACAAACCCAAATACAATTCACAAGGCAATGACTCAAAAAAAAAGAGGGATTTAGGTCAAATATTTCTCTTTTGGAATGCTTAAGCTATTCATCCATTCTTGAGCATTCCAGGACACTATGAGGGTGGGACAGCTAATTGAGAAATGGTAGAAGTATCTCACTGATACAATGGCTTAAATATTTAACAAACTATGTTGCAACTAGTTGTTGCCAAGAAGCCTTCAAGGTCAGTTAAGTTATTATGTGGTGTGTCATCTGATAGCTATAAAATTTCTTCATTTCCCCCTCCTCTGACAGACCTGTCAGAGCACCCCAGATTATCAATATTTGCTCCATAGCCTGTGAAGAACAACAAACCAAAACCAAATAAGCCTGTATACAGTTTTTCCCAGAACTTGTCTTTGTTCACAGTATTACAGCTTGTGACTCCCAGCTACTACTTTACCCTCAAAGTTAACATAGATCTTCTTACGCTATGTCCTCTTCTTCCATAAATATACTGGGCAGTAGTAGTGAAACACATTAAAATCATTATCAAGGGCACACTAATGCCTACTTTTCTTGACTTTCCTGCCTGTGGAATAATGTCACAACATTTTTGAAAGCTACATCACATATTTGCCAAAATTTCTTAAAAGACGGCTGATTTCCAAATAACAAAGTTGCTGCCATAAGCAAGACACTCACCACTGGGAAACTGGGAGTTAGGAGTTTCCAATGGTCTGTCTTTACATTCACCAGACACCGAAGAGCATTAGGATAAAAGAAGATGCATTACTGAGTGAAAAGATTACATTTGTAGTTTCTGCCAATGTAAAAAATATTCTTTTTAAATATGAAGGAAGCAGAAAGAACCTCTGTGGATGCAAACTATTGGACACCAAAGAATCTTTGCTTAAAGACAACATGATAATTTTGTAATTAATTTAGCAGACATTAACTTTTAAATGCTTACACATTCAACCTAACTTTTTCAGTTAGGCAATTCCTGTAATAGTACATTTTATAGAAACAGGATCTCAGTACAAAACATAGTGCAGAAAACTGCTCACATGCAGTACTGTGATTTGCATATCTAAAATTCAATCAGCATTTTTCTTTTCTACATCTTAACAAGACTCTATGGATAAAATCTGAACATACATTTCTGTTGTATGATAAAACTTCATTGATGTGTTATTCCCCACAGGAACAGCTGTGGACGTAAATGAAATTGGACTTGATTAAAATAAGTTTTATTTATTTATTATAATTTTTATTTATTACAAAGCTCTTTGGTTTTCAGTGTTTAAAGGATCTGAGATGATTATGAAAAATGGTAAGCTAGCAACAAAATCTGATGGATCAAACCAGACACAGCAAAAAGAAGATGCAACTACTCCACAAAAATGCTGTCAAGTTGTCAACTATGATGTACAAATCACAGGCAGTACTTGCCACAAGGGACAGGCAGATAACTTATCTAACGCCTTAGCAATGACATAGCTGACCAAATACCCAATAGAAAGAAATACATTGCTGCTTATTATTTCAGAGACAGGAGCAACCAGCAATCCTAACGTGGAATCAGGACCACACCGTTCTAAGTACAAATCCCTACCTCTCAATTCATCCAAATGTGAATGTAACTTTGGACTACATTAAGTTCAGTTAAGCACAATGCTTTAGGCAAAACCAGTATGTCCCTGACTGAAACATTAATTAAAGTTGAAAAAGCACATACCATATATTCTACATGCTTAATAAAGATACTCCTCTGTCCTGAAAGAAGCATTGATAACTTTGGTTATTTTCTGTACTCATTGTAACTACAAAATCTAAGTATTACTCCCTGAAAATATAGTATAGGTATCCTTTTTCCAGAGGAGGATCTTTGTATAAAAATAATTAGTAGAAGGTTTTTTCATATGGGAATGTCAGACTACTGCTGAACAACAACATATTTTTTTTACATTAGAGACAGATTACAGATCCATTCAACTTGTCAGAAAAAAAAAAAAAAGGCTAAAGTCAGGACTCTCTGAAGTAAAATAAAACATGGAAGAGGTAGTTGTATTTCCAAAACAGTAATCAGCCTTGGGTGAAAAAAAAATTAAAGCAAAAAAAGAAAAATCATTGTAAGAGTAATTTGCCACTGAACTGAAAACAGAAAAAAAAAGAGAAAAGGCATTGAACGATGTTTGCATTACCTAAACAAAAGATGTTTTTTCAGACACTGTCCAAGACTGCCTATAAAGAGCACTCCTTTAAATGAAAGTACCAAAGCCACCTCGTTCATGAACTCAGAAATGCCATAGAAAATACTCTGGGAGCTAATGGAGAGCTTAGCAAAGCAACCAACCATCCAGAACAATAGAACTGCCTGAAAGACATGGAAAATAACTCCAGCTGGTAGAAGTGTTAAGCACCATAAATTGAAGAAAATAAACTACAAGTGTATGAAAAAGTTGCTCTAAGTCTGTAATCTAAAGTTAACGGTGCAGTTCTAATAATGCTTATAGGAAGATGACTAGAAGTTACTGACTATAAATTCAACTAACAGGTCATTTTCTGATATCCCATGGTTCCCAATCAGAAAACAGCCCTAGAAAGTTAGAGAAGAAGGAATTACACTGATTCTTTACGTCTTAAAAAAAACCAAACAAAAAACCTGTAGAATTTATGTGAAACAATAACTGACAAAACAGAAAATTAGACCGGTTAGTGAAAACAGAAAGATGATGCCTATTTAAAGAAAATTTTACAGTCCAAAAGCATATAATTTTTTACTTTGTTTCTATTGACACTTAGAAATCTAAAATAGTACATCAGGTACCTCTTCTGGGGTATCACTGTGTTTTGCACACTCTTGGAATTTACTTTACTTACCATTCTGATGTGTCAAACACAGGTATGCTACCATGCTACTAACATACTACATAGCAGCTGTGAGACTGAAAGTATCAAATTATGATCTTTAAGAAGAAACTGTTCCCTAGAGCTGCAGCATTCATCATCATGAGTTCCTAAACCAGCCCTTTCTGCAGAGCATAAAGGACATGCCTAAGGTCTAGAGATCCTTACATGTACGAAACTCCAAGCATTTCCCTGTTCTTTCTGAGAGCTTCACCATCCTTAAATGAACATTATGTGCTCTGTGTAGCAGAACACTTAGAAACAATAAAATAAATAAACAAAAAAGCTTAACCCAAAAAATTTACCATTATATATTATCATTTACAATTTAATTCTTAGCTGCTTAAGTGTCACAGCTAACTTGGAGAGCTGGTAACTGGGCCATATACTTATTTTTCCTAGGACAGCTTTGACTTCACATCTCTCCTACTTTATTTTTGGAGTCACGTAAAGCAGCCACAAAACGAAACTTTATTTGTAGAAGTCTTATATTTTCATCTGTTCCTCTTATAGCTTGCATTCTCTGAAATTACACGGGACACTGCACCTGGTAATGCAGTGAAATACAGAATGCAATTTCCACATTTTCTTAGGGTAGATTTACAAGATGCCTATATTAGGCACTGTACCTAAAAAGGGTGGTTTGCTCCTGCTCTTATACTGACTCTGGCCTGAAAGTGAGCCAGTGCTGTTTACTAAACTGGCAGAAAACTCAACATAATAAAAATAAGCTAACAGTTCATTGCCTAAAATGAAAAGGCAGGTCCAACCACTGAGCTATCACAGAAGGAAAACATGAATTTATAAAGCGTTTCAGGAACAGCGTAGCCCCTTCCCAGATCTGCATAAAAGCAAGCAAACAAGTCTGAAACAATATTCTTCCTAAAAGATAATCACAAACACTCTAAACGTATTGTGAAATACACCAAACTTTAAACATATTGGCTGAGCTTGTACTTATGCCTACACTAGTGCAGCAGAAATGAACAAAACTCCTTAAAGTGTGGCCTTTCTAAACAAAGCTATGCCTCTGTGAGTGACAACAGTGCCTTGAAGCAGAAAGGTATTGCCAATAGAAGATTTATTAAGCAGAAAAATCATATGTGTTCAACCACAGTTTTAAAATCCTATCACTCCTCCTTTGTCAGTAAAAGTCATAGCAGAAACCCTTTGCCCCCATGAAAGTCCAAATCCAGTACAGAAAAATTATCTAGTGGTTTTCCATACTCACCCCAGAAAAAGTAAACATTATAAAGTACTAAGATTACCCCTGTCTATTGTAGAGCAATTACTAGGATTTTATTCATTGTTTTTACATATCACAAAAGGAACTCTACGCATTCAACGGATGCTCTGATATTTGTTATTTTAGCTGTTCTACCTGCAAGTACCAAGCAGCATCAACATGCCCACTTAATCTGCAGGAGAAGTAAACAGAGATGATTCTTCAAGGTTCTATCTTCTGGAACAACAACAAAAAAATCCATCCTCAGTGCAAAGAGCTGATGCTATTTTGAGAAGGAAATATAAAATACTTGCTAAGAATCAAGCAGCTATTTAAAAATATTTCCATTGTTTTATCTTTTTGCAATGACTTTTCCTATATTGTAACTATGCATTTAATTCATCAGCCTCGCAACACATGGTATGTGAGCACCATGTGGGGTGACATACCCACAAATTATCGACTCTCTTGAGAATTTGAATACTTACTTTAATTAGTCAGAGACAGTCCAAAGGCTGGTAAAGCCCCGATGTCATAGCCAAGAGACTAAGGTGCTCTCTGTCAGGCTATATACAATGCTTCTTGGATAAGAAGACAGGTATGAAAACGGTTTATGATGTAGGAAATAATCACTCTAACAGTCAATTCACGCCCCCTTCTTTACCACCTGTCTAGAATTTGATGTTTCAACGACAGCTACAACTCTGACACGGACAAAAAACCCCCACCAAAAGAGGCAGCGGCCCCACCAAAGCCAAGCTATGGTCACACAACTACGTGCGATGGTATTAACCGCACCAGCGATCGGGTTTAGGGAGGACCAGAAGCAACTTCACTCTCGCCGCCAACTGCACTAAGAGCGGGGCGGGCCGCGCTGCCTCAGCCCGGCCGCCCCGGAGAGCGGCGGGACGGCCCGGCCCCCGCGGCCCCCGGCTCCCCGCAACACCGCGCGTGGACGCCGAAACGCTCCCCGCCCGCAGGCGCTCAGCGGGGTAGGGGACAGGCGGCTACGGCGGAGCCCCCCAGCAGAACCGGGCAGCGGCTGAGGAGAGAGCGGCCGGCGGGAGAAGCAGCCCGCCCTCACCCCGCGCCACTCTGCCGCGGAGGCGCCCGCTCACCTCGGAGGCGCCTCTGGTACCGCTCCAGGGACTCTTCCAGGGCGGGCTCCCCGCGGGGCGCCCGCATGAGGACGCCGCCGGCTGCCGGGGTGGGTGACAGTAGTTCGACCCGCTCTGCCTTCCCGCGCTCCGCAACCGCCGCAGGCTCCTGGAAGAACCACAACTCCCACAATGCGTGCGGGGACCCCCTCCGGCTCCTCAGCGTCGGCCGTTGCTACCCGCTACCGGCCTCCCCTCCACCACAGCTGAGCGTGGCGACGCTCGGGACCCGCCACGCCCGCCAGCTACGCGGCGGGCGGGAACGCGGCCAGAAAAACTACAGGTCCCAGCATGCAGCGCGCCGCGCTGTGCGCCTTGGGAGGTGGAGTCCCCGCTGGCCACACATCTCCCACGCCCGGTGGCGGGAGGAGAATGGTAGCAGCCCCTTCTTTCCCTTTTGTTGTGGGTTAAGACTGCATTCGCGCCTGCGCACAGTACAGCTCTTCCGCCTACGTCCTCGGGCCCGCAGCGGCCGGGTGTAGCGCAGGTCCAGTCATGGCTGAGGGAGAAAGGAGTGGGAAGCGGTGTTTACCTCCCGCCATCGCGTGCGCATGCGCAGGAGCCGCCCGGTGGTGGGAGCGGAGAAAGCTATTGTTTGAAGCTGGCGCAGGCGCAGCTCGGTCCCTCCGCCGCTCAGCCCTTGACGCCTGCGCACTGCTCTCCCCTGCCCCCCCCGTATTGTGTGAGCTCGGGCAGCGCCTGCGCAGTGCCTTGCCCCACTCTGCCCGTTAGCCGCTATGTGCAGGGAATAACGTTGGAGCCGTTGCCACAGGGACACCGACCGGAGCGCCCCGCCCCCGCCCCGCGGGGATGCCGGCTCAGTGAGCACCGGCGGCACCACCACTAGGGACGGCCCCTCCCTGGCGCGGCGAGCCTCCTCGAAGGGGTGAGTGAGGATGCTGCCGCCCTGGCCGTGGGTCGGGCGGGAGTCGTGACGGCGAGAGGGGCCGGGGTCGCGCCGTTTGTCCGCCCCACCGTTCGCCCGGTGCCTATTGTATCAGGCGGCCTTCGCCTGCCGGACCCCGGCGTCGTGCGGCGGGGGCTGCGCCCGGCGGAGGGCACGGTAGCGCGGTCCGGACACAGCTCGCTCCCCCTCCCCCGTCCCCGCTGGGTCCGGAGGCTGCTCCGCGCCCGCCTTCCTTCCCCCCTCGTAAACGCGGCGGGGCTGGTGGCGGGGGTTGCCGCCGCCCGCTGCCCGAGGAGCGTTGGCACTGACTGGATGCGAACGACACTGCCAGATCCCGCTGCCCGCATCTCCCTGCCCCTTTCCGCCCCGCCGCCCGATGGGCGTCCGGCCGGGGACGACGCCGCCGGCACACCCACCCCCGGCCGCCCGCAGCGCGGGCACCGGGGCTTCGCAGCCTGCCTTTGCCTCCCGCAGGCAGCTTTCCGTGACTCGAGCAGGCGTTTCCAGAGGTGGAATTTAATTTTTATTTTTTTTTTCGGTTGCCCCCTTTTTCACAAACTGCCCCGGGGCTGGAGGTGGCGTATTTCTCCAGATTTAAAAATCACTGATGCCGTTCGCTTGAGATGCGGTTTCCCCCCGTCCCCTTAAAATAGCGTCTTCTGAGAGGGATGATGGAGAAAACCAGTTGGGTTTGCCTCTTCTCTTATTGCGTATTTTCATTCCATGAATATGCGTGTCTTTTGCATTCAAAAATACTCTCCTGAAGACGCAATGTTGGGTTTTTTTTTCTTTTTTTTTTTTCTTGAGGCTCTTCCCGGGAAACCAAACAAACACAAAATAACCTTTTTTGTTCCCGGTGGCGAGAAGCAGCGCCGGGCCCACTTTGTCTTTCTGGCGTGGAAACGAACGGGTTACTGAGCTAACAAAAACCCGATGGCGGTTTTCGAGCAGAAAAGCGTGTTGCAGCAGAGGAAGCTGGCGTCGGGGCGGGCGGCGGAGCCCTCCTCCGCCCTCAGCTCCTGCGCGCGCCGCCGGCTGCAGGCGGCAGGGGAGGGGAGGGGAGGCGACGCGAGGGAGGGGGCGCGCGCGCTCTCTCCTCAGGCTGGCTTCCCGGTGCATCCCGTGCGTCTCCCGCGAGCCGGCGACGGTTGGGCGAAGCGCGCGCGCGATGCCCGTTGGGTGCAGTAGGTTGTGGGTACCGGCCCGGGGGAGCCCACTGGCGACAGGAGTGGGGATGGTGTGCGCCGGTTGCCAGCTTTTGGGGCGTTATTTTAGGCATTTTTGAGATGAGCTGACAATTAGTCCATCTGTTCTTACGGCTTTATGGAAAAAATGAGATGTTGATGCTATGCTGATGAGTTGAAGATACATAAGAATTGCGTTCTTATGACAAGAGATTACAGATAGCATCCACTGATCTGCACTTTGAAGAAATTATTTTCTTCCCAGTGAAAGCAAAGCTACTCATAAAATATTCAACTACTTTGAAAGAATGAAGCCTGTTCTAGCACTGTGATGATCATATTTTCTCCTTTGGAATGCCATTGAAGACATTGTGACAGGGTTTGCCTGTGTAAAATGATATGTGGGACAGGATAGTTTTTGTAAACTCAACTAAGACATGATTAAATATGCTGTGATTTCCTATGATTAATTTCCTCTGGGAGTTACTTTAAGTCCAGATGCAGAGAAGTCTGTCTTACTGGAACTGAACTCTGTGAGTATGGAAGCTCCTCAACTTTAAATTTTATTTAACAGGGAAGATAAGTTAAACGTAAATACCAGAAAGACTCTCCCCTCACTCTTTGATTATTAATTTTTTAAACACTCTGTCACTTTCATGTAAATGTTTTGTTGTTGCAGTAGATTTTTTTTGCCTGAAGGAGGTCAGGAAAGCTGGCTGAATAGATTAGTGTAGCTGAGGAATTTTGTCAAAATTTCAAGAATCAAAAAGTTATTTGTAATGGATCAGATTAAAAAAATAAAATGTTTTTAAGAGAAACATTTTGACATGAAAGTTGTGACCAAACTTACTTTATCATGGTACAGCATTTTTTTTTTCCTGACAGGTGACTACTTCCCATATCTGTTCTAACTGACTTTTGCAAAGAAGAATGGGTTCTTGCTTCATCAGCTGTAACAGGCTTGGCAGACAGAATTTTTAAACAATTCTGTTGATAACATTCATAACCAGGTTCTTTTCTGGCTCGTAAGTGAACTGGAAAAGTATATGTTCACTCATAGATGGGAACTAGGGAGCTTCCTTGAGTGACTGGAATGAAATCTGAGGCATGAGTAGGTGCAGAAATTGAAGTACCGTTTCCAGTTCTTGAAGGAAAAAGGTCTTTAAAGTATATTGATAACATAGTATTTTCTTGAGTCTCCTAAACTGACGATTTCCATGTCAGCACTACATCTCTTAGCTTTGCAGGCAGAATGGAACTGAGGTAAGACAGATTGTTTTTACTTTAGCTAGAAAGCCAAGAAAATCTGTGAAATTCTGGTTTTCCTTTAGAAAATTTTGAACAGGGGTGTCGGGCATTGAATCCGTGAGGATAGCAGAATTTACTTGCAGAAGTTTTCATATCTGCTTCTAGCACTTGTGAGGTGGTAAAAGGACACAATGGCATGCACTTTCCCCTCTTTGAAGAACATGCTACATAATGTAGTAAAAATTGATATGGTTGTGACCAGGAGACTGAAATTGGAGAAAATAAAGTTCTTTGTTACTGCGAGATGGAGCTTCAAATTTGCTAGCTGGGAGCTAGCGTTAGATACGTGTATCTTTGCTAAGATATGCATCTTCACTATGCTGAGTGAGCCTGTGGGGGTCTTTCATTGTCTGTGAGGATTATAATGCTCTTACTGAACGCCTGTGCTTCTTCTGTTATAGTATTGATCATTGTACGTCTACGCATTTTCAGTAGACTGGTCTACAGGGAGCAGCTTCCTTCAGTGCACAATGCTAATGCTTTCCTGGATCAGAGTCTGTCCAGTGCATTGAATGAGGAAGATGTCCTGGGGAAAAACAGTATGTGGTCATATGACTTAAACTGTAACATAACACATTGAAGTGAGGGTGGGAAGAGAGTACAAACTACACAAAGTTGTTTAAACAAGTATCTTGTCTGTTGTACATACATGCATAAAAATATTTAAATAAATTGCAAATACTTGGTTCTCTTGTAGTTTAGTTTCTCCCACTCTACCTCCAAAAAGCTGGGAGACTGTTTTTATTTTACAGGCACGCTTTTAGTTAGAATGACCTTTTAAATTTAAATTTTGCTTGATCTTTAAAAAAACCCCATGTATTTTAAATTAACTTTTTTTTTTTTTTAAATCGTGTACTATGTCAAAAGCAGCTTGTCCTAGAAGTTTCAAATAAAATCCACAAAGATATTTTAGTAGATCACTGGCATAATTTGATTTCAGAGAGGGATACCTGTGTTTGGGAAAGTACTCAGTGCCGCATCACTGAAGTTGAAGTGTAGTATGCAGGCTTTTAGATGGTGGATAGGAAGTAAGTAGGTGGGTGTTAAAGAAACCGACTAGCAGTTCTTACATCTTGATGCTTCTGCATGGAGTAGTCCCAGTTAGCCACTCTTGGGTTTTGGTACAACATTGCTGTACTGCTCTGACGCAGTGGCTCTAATACTTTTCTAAGTACATGAGAAGTTGATTCACTTGACTAATGCAGCAGAAAACTATTTCTTTTCTTTTTGTTTTGTTTGAATTTTTTTCCCCTCCTCTCTTGGGTTAACAAATTGAATTGTGTTATTGTGTGGTCAGATGAGTGCCAGAACAAGGACAGCAGTGTCAAGCCTAGAAGAAGGGAATACTTCCTTTTCCAGTGGTAGAGATATATTTGGTCTCCTTAGCTGTCCTATCTGGCTGTCCCCATGCTGCTGTAGACTACTGTGGTCAGAAAGGGGGTGTGTTAAATATAAATCCAAGAAAACAAAATAATTAAGATACTGGTTTTGTTTTTATTGTCAGCCTTTACTTACTGTCCTTGATATGTAAAATATCCACAGACTAAACATTGAGAACGTATCACTGAAAGAAAAAAATGTTTCTCTGCAAAGTAGCTATGAAAAGAGGGAGAAGTGATTCTGCAAAGTGGTGTGGCCTTTGTATAAGGAAAAGCAGGATTTTTGTGCCAGGCTAATATTGGTGTCTTCTCTTTCAAAGAATTTAAGGCTGTAAGTTTTCAAATATTTGCATAGTTTTTTCTTGCCTAGTTACTAATTTTGAAGTGTGTGATTTTTGTGAATTATAGACAAAGTACTATTTGCTATGTGGTTAGAGAAATTGTTTTTATTCATTCAAAACAGAGATATGAAGCATCTTTTCTCTCTTCATCCCCTAAATAGAATACTTAGTAAAACATGATAGTTTTTTCCCATGTAAGCCTGACATATTTGTCAACTTCGTTTCTCCTCTTTTTCTTGTCTTAGAAATTGTTATTGAAAAACAGACTTTTCCTTAGCTAGGTGCTTTTTAGAGCTCCCACATCATCCACTGGTGGGCTTAGTGAGCTGATTCAGGTCCAACTACTGCAGCTCTCTTGCAGTCTAGCTTCTTCAGTTTGTTCTGCTGTGTCTTTTGCAAGGATTGGCGTTTTTGTAATAGGGTCCTCTGTTTACTTGTTTCCATTCTTGTGAATGAAGATGTTTTATATTCTGATCTTTTCCATGAAACTAAGAGGGTGTTGTTCTTGACAAATAGCTGAATCTTCTACTGTCTGTGTGATGAGCCTTCCAGATCTCATCTTATTTTGTACCTCATTCCAAATGAGTTTCTGGTTCTGTTCATTTTGTTTCTTTCCAGGAAGAACTGCAATTATTGAGCTTTTCAGAACAATAATAACAGAAGTGGTGCCACTCCCTGGCATTTCCAAGATACTTCTTTGTGCACAGGGTATTTTGTTAGTCTTCAGCTGTGGTATTGCATGAAGAACTTGTAATCAATCCATTAGGTAACCATTATGGTCTGAAAGTAGCAATACACTGAATGCATTAAATCAGATGTACTTACGGCTTTTCCCTCAAAATGACATGCTTAGATAATTTTGTTGATGATCTTTCTATTGAATTGCAAATATTTGGCCATCTAAATATGCGTTCTGTTCTGTGTTTAAAACCAAAGCCTCTTCAATTATCTCTTATTTGCCGTCTTGTTGTGGATTACATTTCAAGATTAGGAAGAAGAATGCAGGAAGTTGGAATGTCGTGATACTTTTTCTGTTCTCTCATGAATATACACTTTTCTTGCTTTCATTAATCTCACCTTCTCTCCCCTCCACCCCCCACCCCACCCCACTCCCCCATGAGTTAAACTGATTGTCTAGTCCTGTGGAACTATATCATTGCAGGAACCTTGATGTCAGGAATTACTCTACTGAAGTTTATAATTTAATTTGCTAAATAGAAGACATTTAATGGGTAATATTGTAGTTTCACTTAATTTTTTTTTCTCCTCGTAATTTTCCTAAGAATGTGAGAATGACCACATAGAATGGACTTTTGCTCTGAATCAAACCCAGCATCTTTTCTCCAAGAATAGCTGTAATGCGATGCCAAGGCAGAGATAAGAAAGGTGCAAGCGTATATGGTATTTTCTGCGAAGGCATTGCTAGTCTCCATGTATTTTCTGCTTGGAACTTTTGAGTCAGGTGTAGTTTCTATTAAGGATTATTCCTTCCACTTGATTTGCATTTCTTCAGATATGTACTGAAAAGGCAATTCAGTAAAAATGGCCTTTTATGTTTTTCAGACCTTCATTTCTTATACATGTTCAGCTGTATACCAGCTTAATAATTAAAATCTTGATTTCCCACATATTTTTGTTGTTACAAAAATCCACCCCAGGTTGGTGAGGTTAATGAATATTATATTTCTGCTCATCCATCTCTCCTTTCTTTAAATGATCATGTTTTCTTTTTATTGTACTTGGTTTCCAAAGGGGTTAGTCCTGTAATATGAGGATCAAACCCTTCCTGTAAGAACTGCTTGTTGAGGTGATTCACAAGTCAAAAACACAGCTTTAATTTTAGCTTTAAGTTGACTGTGAAACTGGCTGTTACAAATCTTTTTTGAATTGTCAGCAGAAATTATACAGGAAGCCATTGAGGAACCACTGAGAAATGAGAACTTCTTTTTGTTTAACTTTTGGATTAGCGGACAGTTTTGAATAATAATCACAACTGGTTGATATATGAGTTATGGAAATTACAGTATTTTCATGTTACAGATCATATTGGCCTCTGTGGTCATCTTGTGTTTGTTTTACTGTTACAGTTTTTGCTGATAAACTTAATAAAAGGTCTTGTTCAAAAATTATTTTTCTTCTAAATGCTGCTCAGTCACCACGCTCTAATAGTCCTCCAAACATCATGCTAATTATTTTATTGGGCTATACTGGAGATGATTGGGTAGTGCCTTTATTTTGGCAAAGTCTACACTAACTTGAATCTTTAGCAACCTTAGTGAAATTAATTAGTTATAAGTCTGTCATAATTCATGCCTGTTTGTTAAAATAAATGTTTTTAGTTTTAACTGTTACCATTTGGATCACAAATTCTGTAGCATATTTTTAATTAATCAAGTCTTAATTCATTAGCTTCTAAATATACTTTGTGATCGCTTTGTAGACCAGTTGCATTTCTAAATATTGCAAGGAATCCTGTATGTTACTTTTTCTTTGAGTGCTCTTTTGAGAGGTGCAATTGCATGCCCAATACAGTTCTACAGATATATCTTATGTAGCATATCAAGAAGAGGTGCAAATTCATAAAGGTCTGAAATGCCAGTTGAAGAATGGAAGCATATGGCTGTTTTTCATCTGTTGAAAACAGGTTCCTAATTTAGAGAATCGTGTCCACTTGTTTTAAGGGCAGCTGCAGAGGGGCTTCTGATGAACATGCTAATTTTTTTTAAATTTTTTTTTTCCTTCCTCTTCTATAGATGATACTGCATGGCTTTGTTCTTTTCAGTTTTCTTCCTGTTTGGAGAACACAAAAAAAAGTGTTGTTGGTAGAGAACTAATATTAGTGAAAAGGAGTAGCTGGATATAGTCAGTAGGTATATTGAAAAAAAAAAAAAAAGCCCAAGCAAAACCAACAAACCAACACAGCAAACAAAACCATTTAAAAAAAAAATATTCACACAAAAAATGCCAGGCTGAACTTAAGCTTGAATATAGCTTGAGTCAATCACTTGAAAGTCCAGAGTTGTCACAAACTTTTCTTTTTAAAGTTTGGCAATAACAGTATTTGAAACATAGTAGCCATCACAGATGTATTGTTGTTTCTATTAATCATAGTTTGTCAGATGGAATTTATTTTGTGCTGAATCTTCATACCCTGTTTGTTTTGTTGGCTCTTTTTCTCATTCAAAATTTTAATTTTTTTTTACTTCCTTGAGCATGAGTAAGTTGTCTGTCCGCCCCAGGTCTTGGTGAAGTCAGTGAATCTTCAGGTACTGCCAATGACTTCTATGTATGGCAGGATCTTTTTTTACACAACAGTGCAAGGCCCAATATAATGCTATTGAATTATATTCTTTAGCTTGTTATAAGAATTTATTGCTTGGCATTATCCAAGTGTCTTTTTCTTTTTTCCTAGAATAAATACTTCTTTCTTCAGTATTTGCAACTTCTAAATCACATACAATTGTCTTGCATACTGCATGTGTATTTTTTCTAGCTTTCTTTAAACAAACACACCCTCTTGCTTTTTTCCATTTTTTGTGGGCTGATTGCATTTTCCTTAGCATACTGTATTGGCAACTTCAACTATCAAAGTTAAACATGTTCAGGTGTTGTGTTGCAAAACTGCAAATAGCAACACTCCAGAATCTGGTTTGCCTTGTTCTCTTGCAGGATTATTGTTGCAAGTGTTCCGAACTGCTGCCTCGTTACTTGCTTTGAGGAGGTCAGAGTTTGTAACAGAACTGAGAACTAAATTATCCAACAACTTCAGTTCCTAATGTCAAAATCACATTTCAGTACCCGCAGGTAGTAGAAATGTTTTGATGTTTTCATTCATCATGCCTTAAGCTCTAGTTTGTTAAGAAGCAAGACGGGTTTTTTCTGCTCTGGCTTCTGATATTGCTTTCATGGTCTCTAATTCTATTTACCTGTACCCTACACAATAACCATTTTCAGTTGGTCCAGTTAATATTACTGGGTATTTACTTAAATGACTGATAGGGTGAACTCATTTTTATGTTGCCTGGGCAGCCTATAGCACATAGTAAAGTCCTTTGTAAGGTGGCAGGAAAAAAAAAAAAAAGCTGAAATATCCGTATCAATACATAACAGTGAACCAGGAAGTCCTGAGTCATTCCTTGCCCAGTTGAGGCAAATTGAAACCTTTGATTTAGTAAAAAAACCCAACAAACCAAACATACTGTTATTTTTAGTGCAATTCATAAATTACTTCAAACAGCACGTTGAAAGAAGACTAGATTTAGCAGATTAAGATCCTTGAGTTTCTGTGTTTTGTGGGTCTTTCCCTTGGTGCATTTTCATTCCAACACCAAGAAAAGCATTATGCCTTACTATTTTTATCTATTGTGCTTTTTGGGGGACAATGCCATGGCCTTAAAAAAAAATATTCGAAGATGTCTGTGTATTGTTTTATTTGTATAGTTATTTCCATAGGAATTCTTCCTTTTTTTCTTTCTAATTAATATTCTTATGGTTACTATAGACTTGTCTAGATATAAGAAGTCCTGTGAGGCTTGGGTGGATTTGGTGTAATTGACCTGTGTTCTCATAGCAGCCTAAGCAAAACTGGCTGCTGGCTTCTCCTCGTCCTGCCCTGTTCTTCCTTTTTCTCCCACCCCTAGCTGCACAGCCTCACTCCTTTCGCTTTGGTGCTAGATTGTGTGTGTTGGTTTCTGAGAACCATTCATTTGTTTGTGGGAGTGGAGAAGAGTACACAAGCAAGTCTGTCACTAGTTGAACCTGCTGAAATAGCTCAGCTCAGCCACGTGAGTCCTGCAGCCAAGGCAAAGGAGCAGTCTGCGCTTTGTGGCTGGGGCAGGGCAAGAGGGTTGGCATCCTGACAGCGGTGAGACTGGCTTTGTCAGGTGTGGAATCACAGCTTCAGTTTAACATTTACGTGACAAAGGTTAAAACTGCTCATTTGCTTGTCATTTGAGTCTTTAACATTAAAGTTGAAAATAAGTCAATACAGTGAAGTTCTAGACATGCAAGCAAGAGGTATACAAAGCATGTATTAGCTTTGTATGTATTTAACTTTCCATAGTAACTCCTACTGTGTGGCACATGCAAGGAACATAAAGCAGTTCACACAAAGTAGGTTACTTGAGATTTGTTGCAGTGGAAGTGTGGATGCAGGAGCTGCTGATAAGGAAGAGGTGCCACGCTATAAATTCGCATCCCATATTGCTGTCCAGTAAACTGTTCCTATATTTAGATTTTTAAATTTATTTAAGCTGCCAACTTCTCCATTTCAGCCAGTAAAACTTCGGGCACAGGCTGCTCCAATCTCATTATAAATGCTGAATATAATGTGTACACTGGGATTTTATCACCTTTTCAGATATTAAAAGTGGTGGAAAGATTTGAAAATGTGTTTTCTTTCTCTCTGAATCAAACTTGCAAAAACATTTGAAAAGCACTATGAACTTGAGGAAAAAGTGGGAATAAAAGTCAGTCTTTGGGGCTCTGTTGTTTTCTAACTACTTAGAATTAAAATACATATATTAAAGGACAACTATTTTGTCTATGGTTGTTCAGTATTCTTTACAATTTCAACTGCTTTCTGTCTGCAGAAGATTGCAGATTGGTACTTACTGTATATTCTAGAGCAGCTCTTCCTAACTTTGGAGCTTGACTTTTATGGATGTATTGGCTGACATGGATAGAGCTTTATTGAAACATCTTTTGTTTAATACGTTATGGTGCTTGTGTGTTTATACTTGCAATACCACGAGATGAGAATGCACTCATTCTGTTAAAAATGCTTGTGTGCCTGGATGGGATGGCCCTCAACGTGCTTATCTTGTGGACCAAGTGCAGGGAACATGTTTCTATTTTCTCTCTCCCTCCCTCCAACTTGTACATGGCACATACATCCAAAGCAAAAGGGAAAAAAAAAAAGCACTTCTGAATTTCTGGCAACATTGGGAAAGCACTTTGCTTTTGATTCAAAGTAAAACAATCCTATATAATGGAGTGAAAAACATATGCAGGAGAACAAGTAATGTCTGGTTTCCCAGGAATGTGTCCTGTATCCCAAACTGTGCTGAACCTCAGCATGCGCATGTGCTCGCTCTTGCCTGCCTGCTTGGTTGGGAATGAGCAATGTTCTGTGGGGAAAACAACCTGAATGGCAAATACCCTACAAAGGCAGAGCACAGAGGAGCGGTGTGAGCGCAGGTCAGCCAGCAGGCTGTGAGGAGCTGGGAACTGTCGAACTTGTAGTGCAGTGTTTCTGCCAGTGGGATGATGGACTTACTCTTTTGAACTTGTTCTGCTCAGCCCTCCGTTCTCCCAAAACTTTTAGGAGCTTTGTGTCTCTGAAATCTCCAGCTCTCTAAAGCTTGCTGTTAGGAGGAACTATGGGCAGAAAAAGAGCTCCACTTTGTCAAGCAACTAAAATGGTTTCAATAAGAGCTTTAATTACCAACTGTGTGGCAGAAGAATACAGTTTAAAAAATGTAAATAATTTGTTTAAAAAAAAAAATGTGCTCTTGCTTGAAATAAAAATATGTCTTTTAAAAAATATGTCTGGGGAAATAAAGTGAAGGCTACAACTGGGCTATTTTGGATTAAGCAAGAGATAATATTAGTCTAGTATGTGAGAAGTAAATACCATCTTTTCAGTAGGAAATATACAAGAAATAAAGTCCAGGAAGAGCCAAGTCAAAATAAACAAACATAGAAATGCAGCACTAATTTATTCTAAGATGTTAGGTATTATCAGAAGTGTTACTTAGTGGGTACCAATAGTGATAATAGCTTCTATACCATGGAAACGTAATTTAAAGGACAGAGGATGTGAATTGTTCCAGCCTTTAAAAAGGGAACTGATGATGATCTGTCTTAATCAACTTCATATGCTTTTGTCCACATTTAGTTCCATGTTAAGGTGATTTAAAATATTTTTGGTAAACCAGAAGACTATTTCTTTATTGCAGCAGCATGGTCAGTGTGGCTTAATGTGCCTTTTACTTTTTATGCAGCTGAGCGTAACTAAGTTCCTAGTCGGATCGTTTTGTTGGAGACATAAAATGAGTAACTTTTGTAGTAACTGTGGGTAGTTTTGAAAAAAATGAAAACCAAAACCCCAAACATGTTCACTAAAGTGCTACTGAAAGGGATGACTCAATCCCTTTTTGTGGATGGGCTTATAATACCACTTCCTCTTGTTTGGTTCCGTGCCTGGAGCAGTGTGTGTGGAGTTCAGAGATCTTCCCATTTAGCCTTCCCTTTCACATCTCTTCCCTTTTTTTTTTTTTTTTTAAGGCAACAAAATTATTGAACTTGCATAGAAAAATGTCTATAGGTTTCTTCCCTTAAAAGTACTTGAATCCCAGATTTCTCTCTATTGAAAGACAGACTCACATTCAATCAATAGCTTTTTAAAATATTTATAGTATGATACTAGTAAAAATATTTTCCAGTGGTCTCCAAATGTTCCAAAGTTAATCAGATTTTCATTGTAGTATTCTGCAGAACATATGCTGATGTTGCACCAAATCAAGTTTAAATCAGTTATCACCAGTCATTTTTAAACCAGCTTATAAAGGAAAATATTCTACTTATATATCAGGGCTTCTGATCATGATTTAGTTGAGGGGGTGTAATATACCTGCTCAAACAAAATCTTGCATAAAGATGTCAAGCTGCATACTCACTGTATGTGTTAATTCTAAAAGTTTATAGTCACAATTTCACGTGCAAGAAATAGAATTAAGACTTATCATGCTGGTAGCTATATTCCTGTTTGTTGGCTGCGTACAAGAACAGAATGAGTAGGCACCGCAAGCAAATGTGGAATAGCTTCTCTCTAGGGAAGCCATTTGCTAGGTACTAATTATAGACTGGTTTAAAATCTTTGGAATAAGTAATATTTTTCATTAAAACCATAGGTATTCTTGTTGTTTGTGCAAATGTCTTAACATGCTTTGTGTCTTGTTAAATTATTGATACTATCTTTTTGGCAGCTGTTTTCACGTGATCATACATTGAGAAAGTGTTTGTGTTGTATTTGTTACCTTTCAGTTTCATTTCATGGGAAGGAGAGAGATGGGAAAGATGCAGTCATTAAAGAAATGCTAGTCTCCAAACTGCAAGTCTAGGTTTCTGTTGAATGATTTGGGATGTGATTTAAAGAACTGAACAAATAATTAAAATACAAGGACTTTTAAGCCTTGTTCTACTCTATTTTGACATGAATCTCCAGGAAGAGGATTTCCCATCAGGAAAAGATCTTAAAAATCAAGTCCCATGTTATTGTCTGAAATTGGAAAATGTTAAACGTGAAGAAAACAGCTCTTTACATCACAGCTACCAAGCTAATTTTTAAAGAATTTTGGTTTTAAGTTTGTCATGACAGTAAATACTTTACAGAATGTCCATGTAGCACAACGTAATTATGATTCAGAATCAATGGCTTTTATTATGCGTGCATGCATGCACATGCGCAGTCTCCCTGTCTTCAGACGGTGAAGGTTGCCTAGAGCAAACATCACTTACAACTGTAAGGCAAAATTTTGAGCCTTTGGTTGTTTTGTAAAATAAGTACATCCAACTTTTTTTTTTTTTTTCCCCATGTAGGGCCTGTGTTACTGATCTTGGAACAAACAACTTAGTGTATTTCCAAGAAAAATACATCTGTGGACTTGGCTGTTGAGAATAATTGTAAAAAGCTCCAAAGCATTCCATAAGGGAGAGGGTAGAATGTATCAAATATTTTGTATGGAGCCTACCTTGGAATGATAAATGTTTTTCATGTTACAGTGGAGATGTAGCAAAGAATAATAATTGAATACCTTTTTCAAGTTATATCTGTAATACTATGAATGGATGTGGAGACATTGATTTAAATAATCATTGTCTGTTATTTCCACTTTCATGTTCTATGTACTTCTGTATTGTGTCAAGAAGTAAAATAGAATTCAAACCTGAAAGATAGATGTTAAAATTACTTAAATACATGTTTTTCTTTGGAGAATATACTCATCTTCATACTCAGAAAATAAATAATTCCATGTATTAAAGAACAAAAAATTTGCATTGCCTTGAATGTAGTTTAATCTTGCTTAGTATCTTGGGACATGGAATAAACCCCATATATTTCACAATTTTGGGGAAAGTGAAATCACTACCCTTGGGAGGTTAAGAGGTCCAATTTTATCTGCAAAGTAGTGTTTGTCTTTTCAGTAGTGCTCAGGACTGTGGTCAGTACTTGGCCAATGCAAATAAAACCTCCTCTTTATACACAGCCTACGAAATAACTTGGAATATGCCACAATGGAGGCTGTGAGAATAGGAAGTGGAAGAGGAGGACTTGACCACTTCTTTAAGATTGCATTCTGCCTGAATGCAATGCCTGATTTGTATTTGTTCATTTATTTTCCCGTTTGCTTATCTTGGCAATAGTATAGTTTGATAATATAGTCTGATATGGAGTAGGGGGGAAGGAAGTATTTCTGTAGCTTTCATTAAAGGAAGCTTTTTCCCAAAGACAATTTGGTTACAGTTTCTTTGGCCTGCTTGCCGCAATCATTTCTAAAGGATGCTTATGAAATGTACTATGTTATTAGCATACTCAGTATGCTAATCTCTGTGTAGATGACCCTGTTTGATCATGGTGAAATAGGAAAACTTCAAAATATTTTCCTTTATCCAGTTCCTTAATCTAAATGAGAGTGATGGACAAAATATGAACACTTGGCTGTTTGATCATAAGTTAAGCTACTCTTATAAGCTGTCATTACTCTTTATTTTAACTCTTTATTGAAAGCAGCTTTTGAAGCGTTGCCTTTCAGTGCAGGAAGGCTGCTAAGAACATTCATGAGAAATTATTTTTTGCTTATGAATGTTAAGATTAGGAATGCAAAATGAGCTGCCCATTTTCTTTGAGAAATGCAAAATATCCTTTTTGTCTGTTATCAAAGGATAAAATAGGATCACTTTTTTTAAGTCTTAATGGCTTTATCCTAGTGGCTAATAACTGAGTATGCCTTTAACAGTTGGAAATCTAATGTTTAGACTGAGAATACCTTAAAGCTTTAAAAAATTTGTAACCTTCAGGTACCCCAATTATTATAACAACTATATATGCATACAAAGGCTTGTGATTGTTATGTAGGACTTCTTTCCATTTACAGTACCAGTCTCATGCAAACTTTTCTAATCAGTCTTTTAGGAATTTGCGTATTTCTCTGTATTCTCTGTAAAGATAACCTAGTATTTTATTTTTTGTCAAGTTGATGAAGTCTTTGTTTCAATCTGCTGTTCTTAATACAATTTGATCTCCAAACTTCTATCAGGAATTGTGAGCGTTGGGGTTTTTTTTCCCTTGGTAGCTTCTCAATCCCCCCCCTTTTTTTTTCTTTTGAAAATGGACTTTTGTGGTAGAGAAAGGCATGGCTGTCTTCATAATTCTGGTAACATTTAATTTCCCTTTCCTAGATGCTTTAAACAGGAGATTATTTAGTTTCAATTGTGTGAGTTCGCTTAAATTTGGTAGAAAGTCTTAATGTTGGACTTCATGTTTCTTGTCAACATCCTGATTGTTTATTCATGCAAATAATATCTTTTTGCATACTGTGACTCTCAAATGATTGGTAGCCTTAGATCAGGTAAGCCTTATTTTGTACATTTGTTTGCAATATTTCTATGTTGATATTGATATAATAGCAAAGGTAAAGAACTTGGGCTTTTTATTTTAGGTCATTATTACATCAAAAATGGAGTAGGATATGGTCTTTTAAGTCATGTCCCTTATCCTCAAAATCAAAACCCCAAGCAACTTTCAGTGCAGCTGCACTGTTGGCAGAAAAAGGGGTTTATTTCAGTTGCTGTTCTGACAGCTATTCCTGTGTGTCACAGCAATAAAATAGACGTAGATCTAATTCTGACCTGGACCAGAGGGAAAGAATGCTTGTGCAGCCCCACAGCTGTAGCCATGTTACAGGATAGAATTGCTGACTGGCAGGGGAACAGCCTCCTGCGCAGCTTTCTTGTCCTTACTCCATCAGATGCATGGGACGACCTGTAGGGCAAGAAGATTATCTGCGTCCCTTCTGTAGAGATCTCAGACTCTTTGAATGCAGAAGAAAAATTTCTGTCTATCCTTAGTAGATTTCCCAGCTAGAGGGCTTTTATGCCTTTTTGCAATGAAAAATGCGAGGAAGAAATGCTTCTTCCCACAAATGCTGCTGAGGAGTCTGCTGTGACAATCTGACCCTAGGGCCAGATCGACAGGTTGCCAGACTGTACCCTCCACTTCATCGTTGTAAAGTGGTAGGTGTGGGTGTATATGTCTTTGCTTTTTTTTTCCCCTCTTTTTTTTCTGATTTGTTTTTCTTCCTCTTCCTTTCTCTTCTAGCCAGAGACCCTCTGAGAAATACAGAAATACATTGCTGTTGCTTTATTGATTTGGTAGAACTCTAACTCTTGTTTCAGTTAGCCTTTTACGATAGGTAATGTGCATATATATGAAGGTTGGATGTGTACTAATAAAAAAAAAAAGCAGGGGATATGACTCAGCTTGATCTTGGCAGTGCTAGGTTAACGGTTGGACTTGATGATCTTAAAGGTCTTTTCCAACCAAAATGATTCTATGATTCTATCTCCTGATGCTTTATAAAGGCATTTGATTGCTCCGTTTTTTGTTTCTGGTCTATGTTTTATTATGTTTTTTTTTTCTTCTTAAGCTTAAAATAATTTTTTAAAAAATCTTTTTTTAAAATATTGGATCTAGCAGATGTTGCAAGTAAATGGTTTTCTCTGTAAACAAAAGGCCCAGGTGATTTTGTAGATTCAAGGAGGTTAGCAAAGAGGAGAAGAGAACAATTTTGCTGGGTAGTGGTTAAGAGAGTTTCTTTGCTCTCAGTGTTCTGTATAGTCATGGCTACATCTTTTGGTGAACACTGAAAATTATATATTTTAGATGTAGTATAAGGCTTCAATATGATTTTCTAATTTTTTTTTTCCCCAAGAAATTTGGGTATTTGAGCTAAGGTGGAACAGGTCAAATACTTCAGAAGCAGAATGAATATGCGAGGCTATCGTTCAGCTGCCTTGTTGGCTAAACCTTACTAAGTTTAAGAGATAAGCCAACAGACCAAGGAGGACTGTGATTTTTATGAGGTGTTTTGGTTTAGTGACAGGGACAGTCATCCTAAGTGTACTCCTGTTCCCCGTTTGAGCAAGGAAGTTCAGTTGAATGGACACTTCACTTTTCTTCCCTTGTGTTTCCTGTTTTCTTCTACTTTACCTATTTGCATGCTTGCCATCCAGTTCTGTTATGTCAGTGTAACTCTGGAGTAATTGCATGAAATTTTCATGAACTTTATAACTAATAGCAATATTTCTTTATATCGTTGCAAATGGGAACAGTGTCTTGTTCAGGGCTGTATATAGCATTTGAATGTTTCTAGGGGAATGCGTTCAGGTGAATAGCAATTCTAGCTTGTTAGACAACTGCTGAAAATCTAGGATTTTTTTTGGTCAGTTTTCCTATGTATGCGAGCTCATCTTCTCTTGGGGATGTTGATGAAGAGTTACAATGTTTTTATGTGTAATTTACCTTATTCATGCTTCCATTGATTTCATTTTTTATTATTTTTAAAGCCTTTTGAGGGTATATTTTTATTAACCTCTATGGATAATGTTGTGACATAACCTAAGTCTCAAAGTGAAAAGTATTGTCACTTGACAACTTCATCCAGCTTTACTTGAGCAAAGCATTACGTGGGTAGTGTCTTTTCACTGCACTAAACTTTCATAGCTGTATCCCATGTTGCTTGAGGAGCAACATTGCACACTACTATGGCATGAAGGATGGCTTATGTGGATTGAATTCCAGTTTCCAATGAAAGGTTCTTCAGCCATCCATCTTTTTGCTTTTTTTTTGTTGTTTGTTTGTTTTTTCCTGCATAAGATACCCACTTTATTAACAAATTCACTTGATGGACTAGCCCTAGGAATTTGTGAGAATAGTTTCAGTCAGGAGACTGTTGTCTGTGGAGCACTCTGTCCCCTTTTCTGGGATGACAGCAATGTGAGTAGTGAAAGAAGCAGGGGATTATGAAAGCACCAAGGATAGTTTCATGTCTAAAACATTTAGAAGCTACCCTAGAGCATGAAGTATTTTCTTGTATTTTTAGTCCCTATGATGGCAGATGAGCCATATACCTATTCTTTGGAAAGGTGGTCTTAATTTTCTAGCTACCCTACATGTGGCTTTAACCTTACTTGCAAAAGAATTAGGCATTCAGTGTTGTAACAGAAATAAATGAAACCATTTGAACACCTGTAGTATTGTGTAAAACTAGGTACTTCAAGATGATATGCAGATGGTTTTGGAACTTAAATATTCAAGACTAAGATACTGTAGTGTTAAAAAGTGCTCTCTACAGTTCCGCATTTATAGTAAACCATTTATAGAGATTTTGTGGAGATTTTACCATAAGTGTTAACGAATTTCTCATGCTGTGGTGATGAGCATAGCAGATAAAGTCAGTAGGAAGTTAATAATTCACAAAAGATTTTTAGTGATGTGCAATAAATAAGGCACAGGATATTCAGTTGATGGGGAGAGGAGAAAAATACTGATTGATTGATGGTTAAGCTTTTTGTTTTAACCTGAATGAGGTAGAGTCCTGGTTAAAATATTATGTGGTGATGTAGTTAAAGGTTATTTTCTAATGCACGTGTGTAAGTAGGTTAATTATGATTGCACACGGAACACTGCTTGTGATACTGCCCAACTTCATAGTGTTTTACAGAATAGACAATATTATTGTCTATATTATAACTTCCTAGATCTAAATCAATTATCTTTATAGATTACTGTATCAATATAATTGATATTAAAATCTTCTCAGGGTTGGAATTACCTTCACTTTTCTCCTTTCTGTAGCATAGATTTCTCCATTTTAGTCAAAAATAGAACTACTGGCACTAGTGTCCTTAATTACATTGGATAGTCAATAAAGCAGGCATGGTAGGCATTTTTCCAGTGGGCATTGTTTGCTGACAGCATTTCTTTGTAACTTCAGGTCTTCTCCAGTCATTACTGGCTCCATTAGTGCTCTCTTAATTCTGATTGCTCCCTTGTCATGGCTTACACCTGATGTTTGCCTGCCTTGATTCCTCTTTGCAGAGTCTGCTCCAGGTCAAATGTCTTGTCCGAGTGTGGTAGTGTTCTCTCCTTCTGGGTCTTCTGCCCTTATGTTTGTTCTCTGCTGGCACCTGGATGAATTGGGAGTACTGGGGAAATATGCACTGTAACATTAAAAGTGGGTAGTTAAAGCAAATTGTGGAGTATGTTGTTCTGTGTAGACAGATAAGTTGAGAGAATTTATCTTTGTACTTATTGAACTTATATACACGGAAAGTTTTCAAAAGCCTATTGCTTATCTGTATTTGGATAGATTTACAGAAGAACCATAGTAAAATGTACAAACTGATACAAAGGGCCCCTGTCACATTTCAGTTACCAATTTGAATATGTGAGGTACTACTTATAATTTTTGTTAGAGGAAAATATTGTATGTTAGTACCTTTAATTTTGCTTCAGAAATGTTTGAGTCATTTCTTCTGAAGCTTCCCCAAATATCCTAGGCAATTGTATGAGAAGGTAAACCTAATTTTAGCAAAATTTTTAGCAGCTGGAAACAGGAACTTACAAAGGCAAATAATGGGCAACATATTATCATCACACTGTGTCTCAGCTTGATGCAGGGGTTTTTTTAATGTTATTTTAAAATATTCTTCAGTAAAATTTGTTGTACAATAATAGAATAATTGTGTACCATTAAAATTATACTGTTTTCAGTCTTAATATGGAGGACTGTGGTGCTTAAAAGTTGGAATTTCAGGCATATATTAGGTTTAGCTTAAATTTTAAACATAGCTTTTTGTTTCTCTGTAGGATCAGCATCTCAATACTTGCAAATGGTTTAGTTGGAGAAAACAGTTGGCTGTTTTCACTTACAGGCAAATACAAAAATGTAGACTGTAGATTGCTCAAATGTGAGATTATTAAGGATTTTTGCTTACAATAACATTACTGTATAAAAGTATAATCTTGGCAGTGTTTCTCTAGACATATTTGAAATTGGTTACACCCATCTTTTGGCTACATAATGCAGGGCTTCAGTTCTTAGGACTGAATTATATTTACAGGGATGATGCAGCCAATTTCCCTGTTGCTGCATCATCTGTTTCAAATGACTTATTACCCATGTGTTCATTACACACTGGTTACTGCCTTTTGAAATTCATAGTCCTTCACCATTAAATGCTGTTTTTTCTGCAGAAAAAGAAACCTTTTGCAGTTACAATAGATGTCTCGGGAGCTGACTTCCATGTATCTAGAATGAAGTATTGCTTTGAATGATCAAGTCTTAATGATGAAATGTTTACTAGTTTGTTTAAAGATTACACAATACCGCCATATTAAGAAAGACTCAATGATAAAACATTTAAAATTCATTTTTCTATAGAAGAAATCATAATATTTTTGGTAAATACTTCATCTAAAAAGTGTAGTCTGTACTGGTTAATAAGACAGGGCCATCTGGGACAGTATCCTGTTCCCCATAAACAAAGGCTTGGTAAGGAAAAGAGGTTATTAACTAGGATGATACCAAATGAAACCTCACTAGAGCATGCTCCAAGCCTCTCAAAATGAACAGTGCATGCAGTTCCTGAGCTGTAAGTGGGGTCATTGCATTTAATAGGCATGATATTTTTTTCTTCCATGAATGTTTACTGATTTTTGAACCCAGTGTAACCTTTTAGTAACCATAACATTTCATTGCAAGAATTATCATGACCTAAATTTACACTGTGCAAAGATCCACTTCTGATGATGCTTTTGCACCTGTCATATAGTAATTTAATTTGGTATCTCCTAGAGACTGAACAATCTTTCATCCTTGTATTGTTCAGAATACTACAGCCAGAGTTCTTAATACAGCAGTGTATTAAAAATATTGCTAGCTTTTATGAAGTTTTTGGGGTGCAATGTAATTGTCTGTATACTGTCTATATAAGTGTGCAGTTTCATATCAAATTTTTAATGCACTTTTTTGTTCTGATATTAAGTAACTGTTGCTTCTGTATCCTGTTTTCAGCCAGTTTTGCTATGCAGAATTTCAGCACAGTTTTGATCAAAGGCATTGGTTTATTCTAAAGAATACTTTAAAATAAAATATGTATCTAGGCTGATGATTCGTTGCAGTTGAGACAGCACTGTTTGAAAAGAACAACATTATTAACTTAGGTAGAAATGGTGATGGGCTTTTAACTACAAATGTGCTGCCAAGCTCTGTGGCAATGATTGCTCTGTATAATATGTTTTAGGAAATTATTTCAGATAGCTTAATTTAATCTGTTTGTTGTCAGGCTTTGTCATTTGTGGGAGGTTTGGAGTTTTGGGTTTTTTTTTCTAGCTCAGTAGTTGTTGACCTACTTGTCTGTTTTATAAACAAAAAATAGTTTTTTGTCCTTTATTGACAGTCTACCTATGTAAACTAGTGTTTGACTAAGAAATTTTTCAAACAGTTTCTATCCTCTTGGAAATTTTCATATGAATTTTCAGTTAGAGCAGGAAGGCCAAATGGTGTAAATGTTGTTATGAGAAGCAGATGGGAGATTTAAAAGGCAGTAAAATATAGATGGAATGAGGAGCTTTGATATTGAACACATGCTTGCTGTCAAACATCCATTTAATTTACTTGTTAAAATGGCTAGCCATTTTTTGATACTTGCTTTTCCTGTCTTAAAAGGAATGGAAAAATGTCATTTGATTGACCTAGTTTATCTTCTAGATTTAAACTAGGTTAAATTAAAAATACAAATGTTAATTTCCTTCAAAGGTGCTGAATAAACTGTTTCAATTATGAAAACACTTATTTGGTAACTAGAGGTCTTTAAATTTTATTTCAGCAAGTTATTATTATAGATTTAATTTGTAATGTTTTTATTTTCTATGAATAAAGTATAATAGAGATGCTGTATCACTTCTTCCATTGAGTTGGAGAACATTAAGTGGACATAAGTTTCATTTCAGGAATGTCTTATGATACAGCTATGGAAAGATAATCCTATTCTAGATATCACTGTATAAGAGAACACTTTGTTATAATACATACTTTTTTTTTTTTTAAGTAAATTTTCAGCACATTAAATCTTTCTAATTTCTTCTATTCAAATTGTTTTTTTTTCTTTAAATGAGTTGACAGCTCTGCTGGTTCATTTTAGCACCTGCCATGGTATGCTTTTGACTTGCTGTTTTGTAAATGTCTGTAAATGTCATTTTCAGATGCAGTTTTGACCTAACTCAGTCCTCTCTCTAACTTTCTTAATTTGTGTGTCTCTCCTTGATTGTAGTTTGACTAATGGAGCAGTGCCGGCATTGTCGTCTTAGTGCTTACATGTTAGTCTTGGTTTTGAGAACCTTGCTGTATTCTTGTTATTATGCAGATTATGCTCAAGTCTGTTACAGGCTTATGTCTACTTACAGTACATTTGCTACCCTTGCATAATTTCACTAAATGACATACAAATAGAAGAGAAATTCCAGCTATTTTGTACGGAGAAGAATGCAGACTGGTTGCTTTTTATTTTCTTTAGCTTCTCTTTTAGTGAATAGAGAATGGTAATGAATGAATGAAATGATTGCTTTGGCTTACTTTTTCTTAAGACTTGGAATACTTCTTAAAGGCTTTTCCAAGTATTGACCATTGAATTACTCTGGAGAGTGCTTTTAATCATATTTTTGTCCAGTGTCAAGCAGGCTGTATTATGTAAAGAAATTTTCCTGAAAGATTTTTTCCAGTTTTCAAGTTTTGTTTTCTTTTGTATTTTTTGTCATTTTAAACAGTTGTGTTTTTTGCTGTGTAAGTATGTGTATGTCATGTTGTTTATTGGAAAATTAAGGTAAAGTTTTGTAGGAACTCTGCTTTCAGTTTTATTACTTGTAAATAACTTCTAAATTGTTCATTTTGCTTTGCTGTGTGTACAGGTCTAAATGTACGCTGTTAAATTTCCAAGATAAAAGTTCTATTGAGAAAATCTAATGTTAAATAAGGAGCAAAACTTCCTTTAATTTACACTTTCACTTGGTGCTTTACAGAGTACCTGAGCTTAAAACCAAATGAGGTAGGGGTTTTTCACAGGAAAATGTAATGACACACTTGCAACTTACTTGCTGTATTTTGTGAATGTTTGCCATATTGTTTATTGGTTGTGATAGTGAAGCATTAATGTATCAATTATCTTGATAATAAGAGGTCAAATGTTAAAAGCTTTCTGACAATTTAACATATGACTTTGGTATTAATTAGCTGCTTGTTCATTTTGAAGAAGTTTACCTTGGATTAAATTTGCCTAGTTGCATGAAGTCTCAGACTATGTAAATCTGGAGCCTGTCTTTTCCTGTGATTACTGGATTCAGTACATGCTATTGAGAATGCTGTATTTTCAGAGGCTTTTTGTATTCTGCTCATGGTGTTTGCTGAGCAGGAACTGTAGCTAAAAATAACTAAAATGCATTTTTCTGTTTCTCTTTCTTTCTTGCTGCAGGATGACGTAGCTTTGCCAAGGATTTATCAGCTAAGCAGAAAATGAGCTTAACATCCTGGTTTTTGGTGAGCAGTGGAGGCACCCGCCATAGGCTGCCACGAGAAATGATTTTTGTTGGAAGAGATGACTGTGAGCTGATGTTACAGGTAATTGCATCAGCCTTCCATGTGCAACTGCTCAAATTGTGAACTTAATGCATCAGTGTTATATTTCTTTTGAGAATTAAATTCCCCAGATGTGGGGGGAGTGATTTTGATTAATCTTTTGTGTTCATAGAAAAAGTTAGTTCCAATATACTGCCATCAAGCACACAGTTACTGTTGAAGTACAGAGGATCACATTTTCTTCATATAAATCACATACAGAATGCAAGAATAGATGAAATAAATTTTGCAATATGGATGCTTTTGAAAAGAGCTTTCTTTTTCTGCAACTTGTAATCTAATTTAGTCACATGACTTGATGTAACTCTATCCCCATGACCTGATCTTGTTGTACAAAGGCAAATTAAATTAGTAGAGAAGAGTATTCCTCTATCTCTAAGGAAGTTGAATGACTCAGTCTCAGTAATGGTTTCGGTGGAACTGTAAAAATACAAGTCTTAGTCAAAATAGTTTGATACTTCAGTAGCTTCCTCAACTTTCAGGTTCACTATGTGGAACTCTTAGAGGTGTGTAACTGTATTGTTATGTAGCCATATTGCATGCACTTAACCCTATCAAAGCTGTAGTCCTCTGAGCTATATAATATATATATAGTATATATATTTTTGAATCTTTCTAGTATATATATTTTTGAATGGTTAGTGGTAATATTTGGGGAGTTTCTTCTTGATTTCTTGTCTTTGATTACTGTAGAACTCTTAAGAAGATTGTACTTCAAAACTAATATTCTCAACCCTTCATGCCATTCAATAAAATATTTTCTTTTGGATTTTTTGTTCCCAGTAGTTGTATATGCAGCCATTAACAGCCAAATTAGAATCTCGCTTTCAAATGAAATGCCTAGAAACCTATTTTCATGTGTATTACTCAGAATGTAATATGTCTAATAAACTACATTTGGCTCTCAACCTCAGGAGGCATCTAAAGATTTTACTGGTGATGGAAATGCTTTGTCCTGTTAGACCGTAGTTGAAAATACTCATAATTTCTCTTTAAAGACAGGTAGTATGATGTCCTAGTGATTTATGAGGGAAGTATTAAAAAAAAAAAACCAAACAACTAAACAAAGAAAACAAACACAAAAAAAACTCAACACCAAAAGCAACCAAAAACCCACCCCATTGGTTCCTCTCCAGAAGATTATAAGCAAAAAATGCTTTAATTTTACCACTAGCTTGTTGTAATGGATTCTTGTCTCTGAATAAGGGAGCCTTTTCTTGCTTCTTTCTCCCCTATGCCATCTCCTGTCAGTGGTTGATTAGTCCTTAGAGAGAAGCTGAGTTATTATTTTCTGTTACAAAGCTTCAGTCATCATCACCTTCAAAAGTAACTGCCTCTTTGATTAATATTGTGAATAGATTCCAGTCATTTACAAATGTTATTTGTTGAATATTGACCTCAGAGGTAGTAAAAAGAATCAAGGGGCCTGGTGATTTTCAAGAATATTCTCTTTAGCCTGCTGTTATGTTAGGTCTACATGCCAGCATGACTGTAACACCACATACTGCTGAAGGGGGAGGAACGCACCAAAAGAGAAGCTAATAATGTGTTCTTGTTCTGTATGTGTAGCTCTTTGTGTAGGACCTTCCTTTCCACTTTTGACAACTTGGTTGTTCTCTTACTGCAAAGCATGTGGACAATGCATGATAAAGAAAGCAGAATTTAATGCTTTTATTCATAATCTCTTGACAGAAAACATGTTATAAAAGCCTTATTAAAAAGCATTTCAACTCAGTTGCATGCTTGATACCTAACCACTGCTCTTCTAACAGAGGTTTTGTTCATGTCTGGGAATACAGATTTGCTTTAACAGGGCTGTTTTGTAAATATGCTTAAACATAGTGTGCAGTCTTTGTATTTATCTAGCTGCTCCAATGCATTACCCTGCTTGTGGATAAATACCACACTTTCCCCTTCTGTCACCAGTATGTTAAGAAAACTTTTTGAATTTTGATGGGGGAATAATCTTCAAGGTGAAAAATTCTACATTATTCACATTATTCATAATATCAAAATTATTTCCAAAGAATACTCTTACTTTCTGTATTCTGAACACTTTCTTAGTAGTCTGAATTGGATTGAAGAGTCTGTCTAAAATAATGGTAGTCACAAATTTATTTTAACTGAGGATGGAGTTTTCCCTCTTTATATTCACACAGCTGTTAACACAGTAATTGTGCGATTTTTGTTAGTTCTTCAGTCATATATAAATCTTTGTACTGGGTCTGGCTGGGATGCAGTTAATTTTCTTGATAGAAGCCCTTATGATACTTTGTTTTGCGTTTGTGACCAAAACACTGTTGATAACACACCAGTATGTTAGCTGTTGCTGAACGGTGCGTGCAGTTTCAAGGCATTCTCTCTTTCTTGTTCTGCTCCTTCTACACACACATGACTATACTGGGGATGCACAAGAAGCTGAGAGGGAACACAACCAGGACAGCTAACCCAAACTGACCAAAGGGATATTCCATCCCATATGATGTCATGCTCAGCAATAAAAACTGAGGGAGGGGGCTTTGGGGAAGCTCAAAAGACTTGCTGGGCATTGGTCTGCTTGTGGGAGGTGGTGAGTGTTGTCTTTGCATCCCTTGATTTGTTTTATTTCTTCTTTCTTCTTCCTCTTTCCTTTGCTGCTTAAGCTATCTTTAACTCTACCCATGAGTTTTCTTGCCTTTGTTCTTCCTGTTCTCGTCCTTATCCCACTGGGGCAGGGGGCAGTGAGTGAGCAGCTGTGTGGGGCTTAGCTGCCAGCCAGAGCACCCGAATCTTATAAAAAGTAATTTTGATAGTACTTAAATTTGAATGGAAGGCTGCAATAACAAATCAGAAGGAAAAACAGCATTTGCACCTGTAAAGATAGTGCGCAATGAATAAAAATATGTCCAATTATATGCAAGTAATCTGAGCCTGAGGAGAACCTTAATGTTCTGCAGAATATCAAGTTTCTCTAAAAGCCCCAGCCTTAAGTAATCATTCTTACCATTTCAGAAGATATGACAAAATATCATGAAGCTTTAAAGATCTTTTTATGTCCTGTCCATTTTAACATATTTTTAATAGGAAGTAGCACATAAAGATAATAAAATATTGATTCCTAATACAATATGTATTTGAATAACATAATTGAAAGAAATTCAGAAATTTTCCCCATAACCTAAGTAAAGATAGGGTATTTCTTGTGCTTGCATTGCTGCATCACTTGAGTGTGGAAAAGCGTAATCTCTGCTTGGCATTATAGGCTCAGCAGAACACCCACACCAGTGAATTTGATATTACCGTGATAGCTTGTTTCACTTGAAGAAAGGTTACTAAGTTAGAAAATGAACTATACTGGTATATCTTCATTTACCATTAAGAACACTTAACTGATGTAGTATACTAGTGCAGCTTAGATTGGCATGGACCTTGTTGTTCATTTGTCCGTCTCTTCCTTAATTGTCCGCTCCCCCTTTATGTCCTGGTCCCCCCTTCTACACCCCTCAAGACTGCAGAGGAAATTGGCTCAAATGAAAAGTCTAAAAGTAACATAGTTAACTATAAACAAGAGGACTGATTTCACTTCTTTGAGGAGAAAGTGAAGTAGGCAAAAGATGGCATGGAAAGGAAGAATAAGGAAGTAAATTGAAAAGAAGGAAGGAAAATAATATTAGCAAGTCTCGAGAAGTCAAGAAGGAATGAGATGATAAACATGGGATTCTGAGAAGAGAAAGCATTTCCTTAAAAATCAAGATCGTGTGTTCTGATGCCTTGAACTGGCTAATGCACTGGTAACCTGGGACTCCTAGAACTGGCAGACTGCAGGTGCTGGTACAGAAATAAGCACAGAAGTCTCAGGCAGAAATTTACCATTCTCAGTGCTATATAGTCCTGAGCAATGAGTTGAATAGCAAGGATAGAAGATGCAAACCTGAAACTGGAAGAACAGTGTTGGAAGAAATTTGCTGCTATGCAATCATGTCAGGACACTGCACTAGCAGAATTACCAGTAAACAGACAGATCAAGCATGCCCAGCTGGGCAGTATGAGCTGTGGGCTCCATCCAGTTGGGAACTCTTCTAGATGTCATCGTGCTGACCACGTGCATGCATGAAGGAAGCATACATCCAACCCCACCTTTTCCTTGCTTAAATCAGCACCTCAGGCTGCAAGCACTTGGCCATGGGCAAGTACTGAAAGAGGAGCTTAGCTGTTAGGGAGGTGATGTTCTCAGAGGAAATAGTAACAGGGATTGTTCTTGATTTATGGGTTGACATTTGGATGTGAAATAATTAATTAAAGAAATGCTGAAGTGCTTAAGGAAGGACTGATAAAAGAAAGAGAGTCAAAACTGATGGGAATAGTAATTCAGGAGCCGCTCAGACATTTAATGAAGAGGCTATAGCTAATTTGTTTAGGAAATTGAGATCAAGGAGAAACAATTTCAATGCTTGTATAATTTGTAAGTATCCCAGGCAACATAATGGCAGATTTACTAATGCATGACAGCAGAGGCGTGTTTCAGAGAGAACAGCAATACCACAGAATCATACTCATGTTTTGAAAGATGCATGCAGTTCAGGAGAGAGAGAGAGAGAGAAATAAAGGTGATGTTAGATTAAACATCAATGGTGAACTGAAAAAAAAATCTTCAGATGAGATATGGCTAAATCTGACTTATAATTACATTTGGGGAAACATAAAGAAAATAATTCTCCTGAATTAATTTTAGGATTCTCCTATGGGGCACCTAGGGCCAGAATTCAGTATGGTTAGAGATGGAGTTTTTTCATGCACGGGACTAATTTTTGTATGTAATTTGAATAAATGTGCTATGTAGAAAGAAAATAATCATACTGCTTTATTGAAATAGCCATTAACACTGTCTTCATCTGTTTTTGAAATACCTTATTTTATGTAATTTTTTCTATATATTATAGTCACGAAGCGTGGACAAGCAACATGCTGTACTTAACTATGATGCCTCAACGGATGAACATTTGGTGAAGGATTTGGGCAGCTTGAATGGCGTAAGTTAACATCTGATACGGATAGCTCCCCATAGTCTTTTGTGTGTTTGCGTTGGGGTTTTTTTGAGCAAGGAGAGTATGACTTAACAAGTGTACATTGATATCTTCTTAATGCAGGATTGGAAATGGAGGAACATTCAAAAGGAAAATGTAGTTTTTGTGGGGTTTTTCCACTGCACATTATTTAAAGGGCTGCAGTGAATTCCATTTATAAGAGGGCCTTATCAGTAGGAAAAAATTCAAAAGGATAAGAAGGAATATGTTACTGTTCTGTATTTCAGAAATGTAGGGAAAAAAATCCTGATTATATTGATTAAAAAAAATTTCAATCTCTAAAATATCTGGTTAAGAAATAATTTTTTTATTGCATATGCTATTCCTTTTTTCTCCTTTTTTCATACAGAAAGGAATGTTAAACTGTGCTTCATATATGGAAAAAAAGTATGTTCTGCAATAGCCATGTTGTATGTAAACCAATTTAATTCTATATTTGCATTTAGTTTTTCAGTATCCTTTTTGTCAAAATGTCTATGAATAATGTTTAAGTGTTATTAGAAACTAATACAGGAAAAATGCAAAATTATGAACAAAATAAAGTTTCATATGACATTTCATGTTTTAAGACTTCTCTAGGAATAGCATATATAACATTCTAGGTAAGCTTCACCTTTTATAAATGTTTTGAATATTACAATAAATTATTAACCCAGTAACTGTCATATTTTTGTAGCCCTTTAGATATTACTTTGAGCTGTTTATAGTTATGGTTGTTATTTTATGTAACTTTATATGTTTGGCTGTGTCATGAATGTGTACAGAGTAAAACCATAACTTCATCTGTGATTGCTTGTTTGAATTAATATTGAGAAAGTTACAGGTAGTGAATAGCTTTGTCAAATGTTTAAAAAAATAGAAGATGAAGAAGAGATCTCAAGTTACTGCCTTTAGCATTGATTTAGGTTTTGGTGTTTGATCTTGAAGTGCATTTCAAAATAAAAACTCTGTTAGTCTCTCTCTATTAACTTTTCTGTATTTCAGGGTAACTAACTTAGCGTTCCAAAAAGTCAGAGTCTCAACTCCATATGAAACCAATGTAACCTGAAGAGTTTTATTCTTTGAACAGTTGTAGAAGAATAAGAACTTTGCTCCTTAAATATTTGATATACCTCTATATTTTGAGAGTCAATGCACTGTTTCAAGGCAGTGAATAAAAATTAATTCAGCGCATAGTAATTTTTTGCTGAGCCATTTGATTTTATTCCCTAATTCTATGTTACTTCTGCAGTCAATAGGCATACCTTCAGATTTTCGTTGCCTTGTCACAAAACTTGAATTTTAATAAAAATATATGTTCAAAGGCCTTCATTCAGCACCTTTCTTTGCCTCTGATAAAGAGCTTTTAGTTATTTGCTTCGCTTGATCTCATTCATTCTCAGGTTTGAGTTGTCAGTTGCTCTATAGCTGTTTACCCAGAGACATCAAAGGAACTCTTTCTTCCCACAGTTTTGGGACAGGGAACATTAAGTTTTAGGAGTTCAGTCCTTGCTCTTTGTCTTCATAGTGCTTCCCTTATGATCTCTTTTTGACTGTGCTTTTCTTACATACCTCTACCTACCTGGTTTCAAGTTGAAAGAGGAAACACGTAATTTGTAACACCGTAGTTAATTGTGTGGAGAACAATATATGCAATGTCTCTGTACCGTGCAGTGAACTACTAACTAACTAGGCAATAATTCTTTTAGTCTAGCTACTATTTCCACTGAGAATACCACCTCCCTGACAGCCAAGTTCCTCTTGTAGTGCTTCATCAGCTTCTACCCATTCTTACTTTGCTTGCTTCATCAAGAGCAAACATTTATCTTGAATCTCCCCAGTTAGTCCCATTTCTTTGGAGAACAGATGTATACTTTACTTAGTATACGGGACTGTTCCATTCCTGGTGTAATGCACTTCAACCACTCAAGATAATTCAGAGTTTAAGGGGAGATGGCTACTACCAATACATAGGGCTTTTCTTTTGAATTTTATGAGTCCCAAATACTTTCAGGAGATGAACCATAATTGCACCTAATGCCTGAATATTCTTATCTGTATGGTTGATCCACACTCAGTTCAGTGAAAAAGTTAGCGGTCTTCATCCTGGACTTCATACATCTAGATTTGAAAATAAAGCAAAAGTAAATTTTAGTCAGATTTACATGATGTAAAGTTTTATTTCAAATAATCCATCATGATGACTCCTGGTTGTTCCTCCTTATCTCATTTCACACAAAAAAAGACTAAGGAATTTTTTCTGAAGAAAATGTGTACAGTTGCTAAGATAGAATCTATTCTTTCACCAGTATCAACAGAATTCAACTGTATTTTCTCCTTCGACATGTGACCTCAAAAACATACTAGAAAATTTATCAAACATCCATGGCCCTGTTGAATAACATTCTTCTCAGGGTTATTTAGAGGATAATGAAGTCCTTTCACAGTGATGTTTTAGGACTGGATTGCAAAATGGTCAGCAAACTTTGTGAAGGCTTAGAGAGAGCTGACTCTCGCTATTTGAAGAATAAAGCTTTGGAAATCATATGAATATATAAAAATGTGTATAGAATGATTTAAAGAAGGAAAATAATTTCTTATTTACACAGTAACTAGCTTTTTCAAGCTAGCTTTGTCTTGCATCCCAAAGCCTGTGGTGGGATTTTAAAACTCCAGTGGCAAAGCAACTTGGTGGTTGTATGCCATCAGTTCGATCATGAGGATGTCTGTGGACTGCACACACTGCCTTTAGAGTTCTCTGGGTTGAATATACTACATGCACGTGCATTTCAGAACTCTGACTGTGGAGGAAAAATGCATATGTACATATATACATATGTGTCCACAAAGCATCCTAAATTTCAGTGATTCACTGAAATTCAAGATGCCTTGAGGATAGTCTTCATGGGTTTTTTGTTCTGGACTGTCATAATGTTAAAGTGGAGTAAATATGCATTAAACATCACTCAAAGTTTCGTGCTTACAAATCAGTAAATAGTTGTACCTTTAATTCTTATTTCTTATGCAAATTTTCTATGAAGTAGGTAAGCAATTTTTATAATAATGAAAGAAACATTATATTCATTTAGAAAAAGAAAAGAAAACAGAAGATCCCTTTACTGTTTTGGGGAAAGGACATCGTTTCTGTCTTTCCAGACTTCATCTAATATTAGATTCAGATGAGCAACACAAGCATTCAAAGATTCAGATTCTTGGCTTAATTATTCAAAATTTGTGTGTGTGTGTCCCTAGCTTCAAAGTGCTTAAAAATTGGCATAGTTCAGCTGCTGTATTCCTTAGAAACATGTACATGTTTTTGTAGAACTCTTAAGCTTGAAGTAGGGTGATCCTGTGGGGTTGTGATATTCTGAGTCCCCAAAACTGGCACAAACCAGTAATAAATGTGTTTCAGAAAGGCGCCCTGGATATTTAATCTATCTCTAGTATGAAAATGTAGCTGTTATATAAAGTAAAAATGAGCAAGAAGCTGTAAGTTTTTTAAGGCATGGGAAAATATACAACTGATAAATAATTCATAAAATAATGCAACAGTCTCATAACAGCTAATCCATAAATGTTTAATTTGCCTTGAATTTGCCCTAAATTAAAGCTTCATTTTGGATTTTAAAAGCAGATGAAGAAAGTAACACCAAGGAACAAGAGACTTTTCACATATAGCTGATTATTCACATTTTTTACAAGGAAGATGGTACATTCTTGTAAGTCCAAATGTTACAGTCTTCTCAGGTAAAAGGAGAGGGAGGATTTCAAGAAAGCCAGGGGAGAATGTAGGAGAGAGGAACTTAAGAGTGTAAATTCTAGCTTCTTAAAGCAGATTTGAATTGAGTCTTGAGGAGTAGTTTAAGGCAAGATGCTGTGCAGAAGGTTTTTGTCAGCTCATACTGTAGAAAGATTCTTCAAGGATCTTTAACTCTGAAAGTGTCTTAAATATTATGCAGAGTTACATTTACTGTTTTTTTTTTTTCTTTGTAGCCTGATCTCCAGTTTTTTTAATAGAGAGCTTAATATTCTATTCTGCTAGGCAAAACATGTCTTCACCCTTTTATATTTCTCTGTCAGTGAATTCAGAAGATAGTGACACAATATAGAGCTTTCTCTGAAGGTAACAAATTCAGTTTTAAGAAACAGTTCACTTTCCCAGTTAGAGATGCAGCCTAATAAGGAGAGTTTTAAGAGCAGTGTACGACTTGGGATAAGCAGGAGGGTCAATTTGAGAGCTGTCAGGTGGGAGGTGGCAGGTTCTGGGAGAAGTCTGTACCTGAAGGTTTAATGATTCCCTCCAATGGCAAAAGGGCAAGTTGTGAGAAGAACACTCTCAGTTCCTGATGCTCAGTCCTGCCTTAGCCTGTTAGCATGCTTGGTTTCTGGTATCTGAAGTGACCACATGCAAATTGTTGATGTTAGTAACATGGGCAGTTTGCTTGAAGCTGACAGCCTACCTTCTGAAGATGCAGATCAGTTCCAATAAATGAATACACTTTTGCCTCCTGCCCTGGTTCTTACTTTACTTTACATACAAGGGTTCATGTCTGTTTTAGAATTTTATGTAGGTGACTTTCTAGAATTTTCTTCAGGGCTTGAATAATCTAACTTCTAGCCTTATGTATGTTAAATTTTTTCCCCCCAGAGATGAAATTGTTTTCCAGCTCTTCCAAATTATATCTCTGAGGTCCATTTTGACTTGAACATGTATTGTTCTTCCTCCTTGCTGATTCTGTAATTGGTCATTTGTTGTGGTTTAACCCCAGCAACTAACTGAGCACAGTTACTCACAGCTGCTCGCTCACCCCTTCCCCTCAAGGGGATGAGGAAGAGAATGGGGAAAAAAAAACCCTAATGGGCTGAGATAAAGACAGTTTAATAGGATAACAAAGGAAGAGAATAACAACCATATATATAGAGCAAGTGGTGCATAAATGCAATTGCTCACCACATGTAGAAAAAAACTGGTGCCTGATCTGTTTCTGAGCAGCGATCCTGCTTCCCGGCTAGCCTCCACACTTATGTCCGGAGCATGACATTATATGGTAGGGAATATTCCTTTGGCCAGTCTGGGCCAGCTGTCCTGGCTGTCCTCTCCCAGCTTCTGGTGCACCTGGCAGGGCATGAGAAGCTGAAAAATCCTTGACTTAGGGTAAGCACTACAACTACCTAGCAACAACTAAAAACATCAATGTGTTATCAATGTTATCCTCATTCTAAATCCAAAACACAGCACTACACCAGCTACCGGAAAGAAAATTAACTATCCCAGCCAAAACTAGAACATCACTGTATGTATCTCAGGTGTTATCTGGAAATTTATACCAGCATGTTTTTGCAAATTCCTTGTTACTTTTCGCTGTTAGGTTTAATCTGGACCTTGAAATCAGAGTTATTGGTAATCTGTACTGATATTTCACCAGCTGATATGGCTAGTGAAATTGGGCAAACTTTCAGGTACATAAATATTTCTCCAAATCTCTGAAAGCTTGTCTGATTTCTCCAACTATGTGTCCAACGGGAGAGGATAACTGATTGTACAGTGACTGAATTTTCAAAAGGTATTGTCAAGCCTATGCAATTTGCTCTGCTTTGCTGCTAGCGGGTATAATAATGTTATTTCTGCTTACAAATGTTGTTACACCTACTTTTTCAAGAGTCGGAATATATTGAATTCTTTATCACTGCTATGTGGAGTTACTTGGATGCACTAACTTGGTCCATTTTTCCTGTAAGTCCTTTGACAATGTTTAGAGATGATAAGCTACCTCAGAACTCTCATATTCAATGTTAAATGCTGTACAAATGTGATGATAAATCAATTCTGACGGCTAATTGGGTTTGAAAAAGCAACCTACAAGAAAAATAATGAGTGGAGGTGCTAAGTTGAGGGAACATTAATCAATAATTCGGTAAATACTGCTAAACTTCTAAGAAACTTCAAGGCTAGTGTGGTATCAGCAGCCTGGTTAGCAACTGGTGTTTAACCTTTCTTTTGAGATATTTTGTGAAGCAGGGGGAATTTGAGCTTATAGCTTAATTCCCTGGTGAATGGCCAGTAGAAAATTTGCAGTGCTGAAAACTTTCTTATAAAATTAGTTAAGTGATTTGTTCTTTTATTATCTTAGAATTTAACAGTATCTCCTTCTGTCCTCATTTATTTTTGTAGACATTTGTGAATGATGTGAGGATTCCAGAACAAACATACATCACTCTGAAGTTGGAAGATAAATTGAGATTTGGATATGATATCCTTGTCATAAAAATGCACAATGCCCTGACACACTTTTCTTGCTGTAAAAGTATGATTGTGTTAAATAAAGAGTTCTCATACTATTTGAGAAGCAACTTTGAAAATAATTATTTCTCTTATTACTACAAAAATGCCTGTATTAGAGAAATTACTATTTAAAACCTAATGCGTAACTTCTGTGTTGCTAAGAAACATTACTTTTCTTGGAGGTAAATACACAAAGATTTGTATCGTATGAGATTGTATACAAGTAGAGAAAATTACTCAGCAAACTACCAAAAGGAAAAAGAAAGAACTTGTATTATTACAGTATTAAGGCATCTACTCAATATTCTGTGTACAAATAATAAATAATTGTATTGTGCATTTGCTTTGATGAGTATGATTGTACCTGCTAGTCCTAACAGTGACATATTTTTAGAACAAGTGTCACCATTCCAATGGCAGAATAGACTGTAGAACTGTTGCTGTTCTGTAAATTCCATTTGTGAATTGAGAAATCTTTCCGCTATTTTCCTTATCATTTCCTACATACTAATCTTTTTACTGTCGTCAGGGGAGAGATGAGAGTCCCTGAAGAAGCACTTAAGGTAACGACATGCAGTTCCTAGATGATGTTCTGTCATTACGTAGTTATTGGTAACATAGGGGGTTTTTTTTTCACGCTTTGAGGGTGTTTTTTTCTCCATTTAATGTCATGTAGCATGAAAAATTCACAAGCCAACTCCAGTTATCCCAAAAATCTTCAGAGGCAGAAGGGTCGAAGCAAACCAGCTCCAAAAGCTCAGAGTCCAAGGTAACAGACTCCCCAGCTGAAGTGCACCACAAAACTACAGAAGCACTGAAATCTGAGGAGAAATCAATGGGTAAGGTTCATTTTTGCTGCAGAAGCACACACACTTTGAAAGGATATTTATTTGCTTTGCTTGGATGCTTGGGTAATTATATAGATAGTAAAACCTCCATGTATGTGAAATTTCAAACATACTTTAAGTGTAATTAATTAATAACTTTCAGAATTGAATTTCTGCTTTTTTATTGTAATATCCCCATGTTAAGAAAACTCATAAAGGGACATTTAATCAGCATTTATCAGATTTTTTTATTTCCCAAAATCACAAGTTTTCAGCATTTGTGGCAGGAAAGTTGCTATTTTTTGCAGTTTAACTGAAAATATTTGTTCAGTAACAGTTTGTATTTTTTACATTGTCAAGTGCACTCTTTATTTCTTTTTAAACTAGTGGAGGTTTTGTTTGTTTGTTTGCATTGTTAGATGCATCAGGATAGAACCTAAGTGTTCTATTGTGCTTTAAAAATTTGTAGAAATTGTAGCTTCGGTCTTGTTTCCACATCATCTTTCATATTCATGTAATGTGCCATGGTGGCTTTGCTGTGGGTGTCTTAACTTCAGTGCAGGGCTTGCAGAAGAACTGTGTATAAAGACTGTTTAAAGTATCTTCAGAACATCTGGGTGATACTAGAATAGCTAAATCTCAGTAGGGTGAAGTATTCTCCTAAGAGATCAGGTCAAAACTAATCCAGTCAATTTATCATCAAGGTAGAGATCTTAATTATATCAGTATGTTTTTTCTTACTTAATCTTTATGTTTAAGTGTGTTTAATCATGTGTATACATCCTATATAAGAAATAGCATTTTTAATTGTACTGTAATTCAACTATTACTTTTAAAAAATATTTAAATGTGGTTGTGTAATGTTTTACACAAGGTAACCTTCAGCACTCTGTAGTAGCTGTCAGCAATTTGGAACCTTGACAACATTGCAAAATTTGATCAGTTTTTCATGCAGTGAGTTCAGATTTCATTGAAAGGTCAATGTGGGTAAAAGTGAGAATCTTCTCACAGAAATAGCAGCAGATAGCTTTTAGGAATGTACTGCTATGCTGATGACTTTAAACTGAAAGCAGAAAATAATGTTTACAAATATATCAGGGTAACAATAAGAGATGTCAGCTGCCTTTGCATAAACATTTGTGCCAGAAGTTTTGATCAGGTCATTAGTAAGCTTTTATATTTAGAACCCAGATCAGTTATCCAGCCTCCAAGTTTGCTTTGTATTTTGGCAAATGCATGCGACCAATTCACTTTAGCTTGCAGGAGAAATGATCTAAGCAAATGACTCTCTCTTCATGTTATTTTAACCTAAATATCACAACTAAACAGAAGAGTAATCTCCTCTGCTTTGGGCTGATTTTATAGATCTTTCTGCCATGCCTCGTGGGACACCTTTGTATGGACAGCCAGCCTGGTGGGGTGATGATGAAGCTGATGAAAAAAGTGGTTGTAAGCCAGATAGCAAGCATGAAGAAAAAATGCATGAGACGGGGGCTTCAGGTAAGTCTGTTGTCTTATTTTTGTAGAGTTTGTGCTCTTTAGTAAAGTACATATATTCTTAACTAGGAAACTAAACAGACAGTAACGTTTGGAAGTTTCATGGACAGTTTGCATAGATGAAAGCCTATTAAAACTAAGTTAGCTTAAAAAATTTACTCTGTGAGAAACTATGTATTTCCAGAGACCGATTTCATTTATAATGTATCAGTTTTCCATTATATAATATAATTTGTTATCAGTAAATATAGAAAATAATGTTACCTGAACCAGTGTGTCTTATTTATCAATTTAATCTGTATCTGTCATTTTATATGCTCAAAATTAGAGATTGGATAGGGATATTTTATCAAAGTAATTTCTGAAAATAAATGGTGCTATATTATTTTGTATTCAACTTTTAGCTATATAAGGTGATCTATGCTAACATTCTCTCCTGTAATTCAGTAATGCTGCATTAGTGGAAATTATATGTCATAGTTCTTGCAGTAAAGATTTGTGTGGTCTGAAGTTGAACTGGTAATGTTTATTTCCCCATAATACAGATTTTGGTTTTTTTAGTTAGCTTGTCTATACGCAGTATGTATTGCCAAAACTTAAATCTCAATGTCTATAATTAGGCTTCTAAATCTATCTTCAGGCATATAAATAAAATGGCAGAATAACCTTAAAACTTGCTCAAGTTAGGACAAAATTTAGCTGTTTGTTTAACTATTTAAACATGCATTTAAGGCCCAAAAGTTTAACGTTTGCAAATTTTAAAGGTACTTTAACTGAAGTGGGAATTTCTCTCTTCTTGTAATAGTAGTTACCTTGGTTATCATGAATTCTATTTTGCAGGAATTGGAGTAAACTAAAAACATGTAAAATATAAACGAGCACTTCAACGTAATGAAGTCAACGTCTTTGGAATTAACTTTTTGCCATAGCCTTTCATGACCTTTTTCATATTAGTCTAAAGTTGTCACAGCTCAGACAGTAGAGTAAGTCCCTTAAGGTTTGGACTAGTAAAAAGAAACTAGGTGAAAACATTTCAATTGGTGACAGTTTTTGTGCAACTTAAACAACTTTGTTGCATATAAAAGAACTGCATCATAATGCAGTGCAGTTATAGAACACTTCATTATTTGATTGGGTTTTTTGGTGAAAAATTTTTCTACCATAAGCAGCATGAGTAGAATATGCTATTGTGTGCTCCTATGGAGGCTTTTTAAGTACAAGGTTTATATTCTACATTAGTAATCTATAATTCTACAGTTCAAATCTTGTCTAGAAATGTGTTCTTCAAGCAGTTTTAAGCATTTGTAAGGAATACAAATTTTGTTCCTAATGGCAGTAATAATGAGAGGCAATGACTGTTAGATGGTGTTCCACTTCCATTTTTCTCAAGAAAAAGGAAAAGCATGTATGTCATCAGGTACAAAGAAAAAGAATTAAGTCCTTACCTTCAACTCATGCCACTGATAGACTTGCTAGCCATATGATTCTTCTTGCTTTCCAGATTACAGGAAGCATTAACTATTGGCTATGAAACCTGTGACTCTCTATCTTGCTGTATATGCCAAAACACAGATGGTAAAGTCGCTAGTATTTGTGTTTTTATTCCTTAGATGCCAATGTCTGTAGCAAACTAATATAATAAAAATGTGAATTCGGCAAGCTTTTTATACTTAGATGTATCTGTCTACATTGTTTTAATTTTAAAAACATGCACATTATTTACCCTCATTAAATACAGGATTATCAAAAAGTAATATCCTGAAGTCTGTGATTTTGATGTCATGCCATTAACAAGACAACACAAAATTCCAGCTTCTATTTAGTAGCATGCCTATTCTTATTTTTTCATAAATTTAAATTGCTTTTTCAGAAGCAATTTTGCATCAAATGGTTTACATGGTCTTGTATTTATTTTACCAAGAGATTTTTCAGAAAGTGATCAGTGCTTCTGTCTTAGTTCCTGAGTTTAAAGAAAAATAAGACTCCAACTTCCTCTCATACTAATCAAGAAGTTGCAATCTGTTTCAGTAGTAGACAAAATTAAGTTTGTTCTAGACAGAACTCCAGTAATGGGTATGTTTTTGACATGCTTTGCCTTAGTTGAAGTCATCATAAGGTAAATGATGAGTAGAAGAAATGGACCAGTATTTTCTACAGTGTTTAATGGATTTTGTTTGTTTTCCCTATATATACACTATGTATAAAAACAAAATTTGGGCCCAGTGCCTTCTTGGCAAATAGATTTCTTTTTTTTTAAAATGTACAGCATATGTTAGAAATCCCTTTTCTTTATGTTGTTGTTTAATCATGAATAGAATGAGTAGAGTGTAGGAATAGCTTCTATTTCCTCAAACTGAAAGACAAAGAAATCTGCAAGAATGGAAATTGGTTTGAATAAGCACAATCTAAACAAAAGCTTATATGAAATGTTATAGGAAGACGTTGCTGGGAAAAAGCCAAAACCTGACATTTTTGCAAAACAATCTAATTTGGGAGGATATGGAATGAAAATTCCTTGTATAGACAAGTGATTTAGTTATCTTGATTAATTAATCTCTGAGTAGACATTCGTATGTTTTACTAGTCTGGTTTTTGACTGTTGTAGATGTTTTTCAGTAGTGTTGGCAGTCTGAGGAAACAGATCAGATAAGAGTTACATTTGCCTCTATGGACACTTTTCCTCAATCTCAGAACACTAACTCTATGTCTCTGTAGAAGTGTAAAAAAAACCATCCTGAATGTTTTCATACAATTACAAAATGGAGGCATAAGCTTTTTGGGCTCCTTCGGCCTACAGTTACATTCCATGAAAATACTAACTTGTTGAAAATTAACTTAATGTGTTTTCTTCATGCGCTTAGGTTTCATAACGTAGATTAATATAATGATTAGAAATCAATATAAAGTAACACTTTAATAAAAGGAAATTGGAAACTTTACAAGACTGCCATGTTTGGATATTTTTAAAATAAAACTGAACTTTAATAAAAAAAGGTTCAAGATTGATGTAGTTATTTGTTCTTTCATGGGCTAAATTGTATTAAGTATTTAAAACACCGATTTGGAGTGTGCTTCTTTATATTAACTGCCTAAAAGTAAGTACGTTACAGGTGAATTCACATACATAAGTTCTTAAACTTTTATTTTCAGTAACTCAAATTGATAAAGCCTGTTCTCATTTTAACAGATGAATCCTGTGAAGAATCTACTTCATGCTTTGATGGTTTGGTACATGATTATTCACTGAATAGAAAAGAAGGCATGAATTATAGCAGATGGGGCAAGGTTTAATGAGGAGATTGAAATGGGAGATTTGTTTCTGCTAAGACAACTATAGACAATTAGTCTTTACAGTCTTGAGTTAATAAGATTATTTCAATGTTACTGTCTTTCTATCACAATGGAAACTCACTAATGGAAATTATTTGCTAACAGAGCAGAATAGTCTGGAAAACTTTAAAAAGAAAAAACTTTTCTGCTTGTTTCAGACATGCATGTTGCTCCAATTTAATGATCCGTAGATCTACTAGTCTGTATTAAAATGAACAGTTGCATATACACCTATGGTGTGACTTTATCTAAGCTGCAGCTGTTAAACTTACATGTTATTGGCAAGTTTATCAGGTGTGTAATTATTATTGCCATGCATTATGCTATTCCTGTAAAAGCAAAAACTCCATTCTCTGCAGATATCAGGAGTAGTTGTAGAATTTTACATCATTAATGCCTTTACCAGAAATCTAAGAAAAAACAGAAGTCAATTTTTAAACAGGCTTTAAGAGTATGAAATATTTTTTTTCCATTTAGCATGAAATAGTTTTTAATTCCAGCATTGCATAACAATATATCAGATTAAATGTTCCTTACATTTAAGAAACAGTGTCATTTTAAGGTAAAACAGACTGACTTATTTTAGAAATTCCAATGTAATCAGTATGTGTAGGAGATTACACATGCATGTTTAATCACTAATATTAACGTTAACATTCGTAGAAGTTTGTTCTAGAATTTTGTGGAGTGTTGGCCCGGAATCCATACAAGTGCTGCATTGTAAGGCTTGCTTTGCAAAGCTACAGCAGCAAATGTGCATGGTATGTCACAGGGACCTTACAGAACTTTTCAGAGCCGTCATAGCAGTATATTTAAGTAAGATTAATTTTGCACTTTTTTCACTTTTACTCCTTTAAAGCATGCAGTTAAATGATATATTATGAGTGGTGGGGATTTTTATACAATACTATTTTATACTTTTATTTAGAATTAGTAATTTTGATATTATTTCATCAGATGTTATGACAACATTAAAAGACAAAGATCTTATTTAATACTGCGTGAATCATTACATGTATTTTTTGCAATCTTGTCTTTAAAAAACAAATGAAAAATATGCTTCAGCCATAAAGCAAAAAAAGAACCTAAAAGGTGAGTGGGAACTAAAAAGTGGTAGTATGGAGAGAAGGAGAAAGGGAAAAAAAGAAATGCTCTTGAGCGTTTGAAAGCACTGACTTCAGCTGCTGTTCATTAAACGTATCATTGCACAATACTAAATATAAAGCTAACATATAAAAAATATTTTGGGGTATTGTGTATGTATGATATTTTGGCTGTTTCTTATACCTTCTGCATATAAATATTTTGCTCCAGGTTTGCAGGCCTTTTTTCAAGATGTGCTTTTTAAATTCCAGATAATTTTCTTTTATAAGTTTTATTCTTAAAATTAGATTTTTAAAGCAGAAAATAAAAGAAAATTTCTAAAAAATCTGAAGACTGTGCAAAGTATTTTCTGAGGTTTCCTTCTATCTTTGCAGATGATAATACATTCGTATACACAGGCAATTTCTTGCATATCTGATAGATTGTGTTGAATAGCACAGAACGCCTGTGACATTTCTTGTCCAGGTTGGCAAGTAAAGTTTTAAGATTCTGACTATTTGTGTAACTTAAGAAATTAAAAAAAAAAAACAAAAAACAAAAAACAAAAAGCAAATGTTACTTTTCTGATGATCATCTCTGAGGTTATTCTAGTAAAGAATCTCCCTCAATTGCCATTTGGTTAAGACTGTGATTTCCCAAATATAACGTAGTTTCCCTCTTAGCCTTTCCTAGACTCAGTATTTCATTAATGGTCTCACTACACCTGGGTAGCAGCTACAGTTATTACTTCCTTACTTGCCTTGTAGAAACTGTTGCACAGTTGTCTTTTGTAGTGCTAGATCATTCTAGAATGAGAGCTCCTTCTTTACAGATACCCTGGTTCTTTTTCCGCCCCTTTTCCTTTCACTCTGCCAGTTCACAACTCATCTATCCTCTCATTTTCCCAAGTAACGCTTTCAATTCCACACAATTGCCCTTTTTGCTGTACAGATACTATGCTTGTACTGTTTAAAAATTATAGACCTGTGATGACCACTATCTTCAGTATTCGCTCAAGGCTTTTCTCTTAAAGCTATCTGTATTTAGTCTGATGCATAATTTCCTTCATCTCAGCAGATGACTTTTTATAATAGGATCTCAAAGGTAAGGCTGTTTTATAGATCACTCTTTGTAATATTTAGAAAGCTGTAAGAATTTGCATTGATCATTTGGGTGAAAAATTCAGAAGGGTGGTTCAGATCAGGATCTATATGAAGTTTTTGTTTCCTCATTGTTTTCAATTCCTTATTCTAATCAATTTTGATGTATTTAACTCTTCTAAAAATGTAAGGACTTCAGGCTGAAAATAGAATTTTTAAGTAATTACTATTAACTTGTACTTCAGGTATTTTTCATTATATCCTTTCTAAGAATTTTTCTAGTTTAGAAAAAATCACAATTTAGTTGTAGTTCAGTTTCTCACTTCTTTTGATTAAACTCTGTCATAATTTAGATTCAAACAATATTATTGCATCTGTTTAATCAAACATATTAGAATCAAATACTGTGCATATCATTGCAGTATAAACAGTTGATTTCAAATGTTAAATTTCATGCAGGCAAGTTTCACAGGGAAAATTTTTTTTATGAAATTGTCCGTCAATGCTGACAAGCCAATCTTATAGATCCTAAGCCTACCATACATCTGATGCAGTTTGACTATAATCTTACAATTTTCAAAAGATGATGATAAACCAGTTATTTCATATTTACTGAAAAATATTATTTTTTGTGTGGCCAGTAGATTGCTCTTGCCTGGCCCGAAAAAGGAAATATATCTCAAAATGTGCTGTATTAGCCAGTTATCTTTTGAAGGAGCATTGAACACTATATCTTGCTTAATTATTGGTTACAGAAATTGCATGAAATTGTAGGCTTGGAGCTCTTCTGAATAGAACCATAGGGAAAAAATAAAGGTTTGTATGAACAGGCTCCCTGGTGGATTATTTTTCTGTTCCGTAACAGTGGTGCATACTGTAAGGATCTTGGCTCTAGATTTGATCCTACTAGAGCTTGTTAGCTGGATGAAACAGAGAGTGATGGTAGTTTACCTAAAATCTAGCAGCTGCAAAGTGCTTTTGTTTATTTCTGTACATTTTCCGTCTAAACATAGAAGCTGTTTTAATGACCTTTACATCAGTAAAATAGATTCATTCTACATGGTTTGTCTGCTGGCATAAGTGTTTTCAGGAAGGGGACTGAAAAGGCATTCTGTTTCCCATGGAGGGGAGCAGCGAGCTGCTGTTGTAGTGCCTGAAAACTACCCCACAGAGATGAGGTAGCTGACAGTGCAGTGAAAAGCATTAGCTAGGGTATTCTTGGAATGCAACAGCGCAATATAAAAAGTGTCTGTATTCTGAACATCTTTTGCGTTTGAAACAGCTACTTTTACTTAAAATAAATTAAAATAGTTGTGTTACCTGCATCAAAGTTATTTTATCCTGTTGGTGTCCAAGCATGGCAATAATAAAGAATGTGTATTATTTTTGTTGTTGCTCCATAACATCATTCTTTTTTTAACTTTTGCAGCTGTTATACTGTCCCTTGATTAATTCTATTTATCTGTATCAAATTGCCATCCGTTTTTCTTTTGTAATTTTTAACTTTTTCCTAAATCTTCACAAGAAGCATGTGTTTGTACAGAACAGCATAGGTGCATTATGCTGTCCTGCATCCTTTACCCCTTAAACTCCTGACTCCAGTATAAATGTTTCTGTGGCTACCTTATTGCATAATAGTTTCATAGACAAATGTTAACTGTCTCAGCTGATATCATGTGGCTATTTTTAGCACCAGAAATCTATTAATTGCATTCTTATTCCTTTACTGGGCAACCTAAAATGATTTCTTAAACATCTTAATGTGGTTCATGATAAATCACATAGGAGCTATTCAGAATTCTTTTGCTGGAATGTATCTTGCCATTGCTGCTAACATCTCAAGCATCTGTTACTTATAGCACATCTCTATACCTGATATATTGGCTAGCTTACTAGTTCATGAAATGCAACCAGGTTTGTTTTCTTAAAGGCACATTGGTAACTTTGCTGCAACCACAAGAAACTTTAACCTTCATTCAGGCTATACAATGGGACTTTCAATTACTACCCTGTGCTTTTTCCACATTCTGCTTTCTTAACCCAGTTAGATCATGGTTTGGAAACATTCTGCATGCTTCCAGCTATTGATACTTCTTCTGTTCATCTACAAATTACGGAAACAAAATAAGAGCAGATGACAGTAGGATTTAGCTTGATTCTTTGGGTTTATCTTTTGTAGAAACTTGAAGTGTTTGAATTCCAAAACACTTTCCAATGCTTATCAGTGTTAAACTTTTCAAGCCAGAATTAATGTTTATCTTGCGTGAATGTGTGAAATGTTTTTCCAAAGAATTTTACCAAACAAAATTATACCAGCTATCCACTGCAGGAGATGAAAGCCAGATCACTAGCACTTGTTTTGGGGGCACCTTGATTTGATGTTTTTCTGATAGACTGGAATTGCAGTGATGATCATCTCAACTATTTCTCTAATGTGATTTACCTGTTTTCCATGTGCTAATAACTCATCTGACCTTTACATCATCTAAAAATTTTTGGAATGCAAATTTCCTTTTACAAATTCTAAGTGAGCTTTTTGCCACTTTATACTCATTACAGTCAAAGCTCGTGCTATCTTTTCAGTAATACATTTTATATGTAATTCTGGAATTATTTTTCCAGAACTGTGTTGCTCAATCTTCCCCACAATCTTACTGTTTATTCCAGAAATTAGTCAAATGGCCTTTACAGGAGTTCGGAAACTTCTTGAAGAACCTGAAGTTCCCAAGTATTGTGAAATCTATTTTTTATTTTTCTTAATAGGATGCAGCACAGATGCCAAGCAAGCTGAGGAGCAATCTGCAGCTGCAAGTGAAGAACTTTATCCTTTCTGTAGGGAGCCAAGTTATTTTGAAATCCCTACAAAAGAATTCCAGCAACCTTCACAGGTAGCAGAGAGCACTATTCATGAAATTCCAACAAAAGACACCCAAAGCTCCCATGCAGCGGGTGCAGGGCATGCTTCCTTTACCATTGAATTTGATGACAACACTCCAGGAAAAGTAACAATCAAAGATCACGTGACAAAATTCACATCGGAACAGCGTCACAAGTCAAAAAAACCTTCTTCCTCCAGTGGCCAGGACCTGCCTGGGCTTCAAACGGTGATGATGGCCGCAGAGAGCAAAGTAGCAGATTGGCTAGCACAGAACAATCCTCCTAGAATGATATGGGAACCAACAGAGGAGGATTCCAAAAGTATTAAGAGTGACGTTCCAGTGTACTTGAAGAGACTGAAAGGTAAAGTGTATAATTCCAGCTATGTTTATTTCTGAAAGCAACGATTCCTCACCAGCATCCAGTGAGTGGATCCCTGAGCCCTTGGGGAGTTCATTTGAAATCACAGATGCTCCACATGCGCGCAAGGATCTGTGCTGGGAAATTTTATTGCAGTGTTAAGTCTTAAAAAGAGGATAGGAAACCAAATCCTAAATCATCTTACAGTAAGTATACTAATTGGAGATATTCTAGTACAGCTGCAAACATCAGATATTTAAAACATTGATCGTGAAAGGGAAAAGGAAAAAACCAAAACCTTACTTAAATTTTATGTTTCACTTTTTCCCATGCATTACTTCAAAAAGCTGAATTGCTTTTTAGAATCAAAGCTCTGAAGTTCAAATTATGCTTTTAGCAACTCTTCCAATAGCATATGTTCTGTGAATATTCATGTGCTCTGAGAAAATCATTTATGGCAAAGAAGACAACCTGCAGTTATTCTGCCTAAATCGATCATGTATGATGGAGTTGGGTTTGAGTCAGGAATCTGCAATTAGACCAAGAGTTTCAATTTTTATACTAAGCTTGCAGAATACTGTACTGATAAGAATGCTGTTGTTGAATGGAGTTCCAGGTGATTATACATATTCATTTACTGCAGACAGTGACACTTCAAATAAAATCAAATCAAATATTAAGTGTGAAAAATGTACTTTCTTTTGGATGCCACTTAGCAGAATAGAGAATAAAGTAGTTTTGATGGTCAGACAAAAGATTCCACTGACATTCAAACTTTGAGAATGAAAAGGTCAGAAGAACTTTTTCAAGTCTCTCTTATTTCTGTTTTTAATTTCAGCAGGTTAACTCAGCAATTCCCATTTTTCTTGATTCTGCAACATTATCATATCTAGCTCTTAAACCAGCTGGGACTGGGTACAACGTGCTTTGTCTTACTGATCAAAAGTCTGCTTTTTAAGGCTGACTCTTCCAAATTAAGCTAAAAATAAAATTTTGAAAACAGAATTATATCAATGTGCTAGCATTAAGATAATAACATAATATTTCTTCTAGAGTATATCACAGAGCTTTCTTTAGGCTTCATGATACTGTATTATATTCATGAACATTCTTTAAAATATTAGCCATGTCACTTTGATAAATAGGAAAGGCTTTGTTTACAAGGCCTTAGCCTTTTCCTGGCAGAAACTCCTCTAAAGTTTTGATTTTCATCTGAGAGGTGTAAGTTATGGGGTCCATATGGCTACAATAAATACCTGAATTTTTTAATCTTCTGTGATCTGTTTGTATTCTCACTCATTACTTGTACTTTTTCAAATCATAAAGGTAGAGAAGATACATATCCGCTTTGAAATTTTGGTTTTAAAAAATAAATAAATTTTGTGTTTTCTCCTGAGCTTTTTATTACAATATGCTGTACTGAAGTCACATTGCTGAAATTATGTTATATGACTTTCACTGTGATGTTGATATTTATTGTTTTTATTTGGAAGTATAGAAACCATCACATCATTTTCTTAGGCACTGTACAAATAGGTAGCAAGCAGGAATGTAAATTGGGACTTCAGCTGTGTATTCAGTGCTATTAACAAAAGTAAGGTTTTCCAATATGCGATTACTGTTTAACTGAATAGTAGCTGCATATCCTGACTATGTAAGTGAGAAAACCTTAAATAAGCTATCTCCTCTTGAGCACAAAAAAAACCCCCAACTTGTACATTCTATACATGAGTAAGACTTGATCCAAAAAGAGTTCAAAGAAGGTAAAACTGTTCCTTCCCAGGAGCTGAGCTAAAACTTAAAAATGTAGATACTTTCATTGTACGTGAAGTTGCTCTGTGTTAAATGTGACTTACTGTGTATGAGTATCCAGCCTTCCATGCATTTTCAGGCATCATTACGAAGTATATTTTATAGACATATATATGATTTGTTACATACATAATCCTTATTCATAGATCTCTAAGTAGTTTGTGGAATGAATAAGTAATAACAACCATTTTACATGCATACATCAGATGCTGAGGGGAGTAAATGATGGAAAAACTCATTGTACTTCTTCAAAATACTAAAGAATTAATTCCAATTTTCAGTTGACATTTCTCATGATAAACTATTGTAAATGTGTGAGGAATCCAACAATATGAACTGTGATTGGTATTTTCTCAATGGGTATTTTCAGCTACCAGAACTACTACTTTAGGGTTTTGTTTTTCCTCTTAACTCTGCCTAGAATGTTTCAGTAGTCATTTGTAATCAACTGGCTGTATAACAAAATTAGTTGTTTAATTGAAAAACGTACTATAGTACAGCTGGTAAAATACTGCCTCTTGTAAGTCACTGATAAGTATTCACAGATGAGAATATTAGTGAAAAGGGTAATTCAAATGCACTGCTGTTACAGATCAGCTTGTAAAGTGTTTCATTGTTTGACTCATACCAAGTTGAACGCATTACCAGGAGCTGCACAAAAGTTGCAGAGCCAGGTACGTGAAAGCTGTTGGAGTCTAAACAGAAAACCAAATTGAAATTCTTTCTTTCTTAGTTTGCCAGTTTCTTTTGTATGTGTTGGGTTGGGGTTTTGTTTGTTTCATTGTGCTATATATTATTTTGCTTTGCTTGTAGGGAATAAGCATGATGATGGTACACAAAGTGATTCAGAAAATGCTGGTGCACACCGGCATTACAATAAGCGGGCAGCACTTGAAGAACACTTACGGCATCATCATACAGAGCTGAAAAAGTCACACCAGAAAGTCCATTCCACAGAAAAGCAGCAAGAGCAAGCCAGTTTGAGTCAGACTGCCTTTATGATTGAGTTTTTTGATGAAGACCATCCTCGAAAGAGACGTTCTTACTCTTTTTCACAGAATGTAGGAGCTCTGTGCCCAGAATCTCCATCTCCAACACCTCCTGTGCGAGCTGAGAGAGTGAAACCTACATCGGGAGAGAAAGCAGTCCCTTCATCTGTGCAAGCTAGCTCATTGCATCACAGAGCAGTCCATGGCGTTCATGCAAAACTTCTAAAACAAAAATCAGAAGAACCCTCTGCTGCATTACCTGTGTTACAAGCTGCATTGTTAAGAAGTTCAGGAAGCCTTGGCCATAGGCCTAGTCAGAACCAGGAGATGGACAAAAAGTTGAAAAGCCAACATATTTCTGCTGCTACTGAAAAGGACAATGAGGATGACCAGAGCGACAAAGGTACTTACACTATTGAGTTGGAAAATCCCAATTCTGAAGAAATGGAAGCCCGTAAAATGATTGACAAGGTGAGAAACCTGAAATGTATACTGATGTTAGTGTTATGTGATGTGTGGGCAACAGTCTACTACTTTAGTTCTGCTTATTAAAACCGCTGCAATAATACAAGTTTTTAAGCCAGTCTATAATGATGAAATATGGAATGTCATAAAAGCAGCAGCAGGCATTTGGCTAAAAGTTATTCCTGTTTGATACTGCTGTTCTTTTAGTTTTGTAGTTTTAATGCATCTTCAAAAGATTCAAGTACTATAAGAATACTAGGCAACAGAATTCAATTAACTGGTATTTTTATGAGAGTTGTTAGATTTGAATTTATTGTGTCCCTGTGGAAATACTCACCTGTTCTTAAAATCCTATGGTCTCTGTAGTTTTCAGTATATAAATTGTTTCCATCCAAATTATCATATAGAAATAGATTGTAAATGTTTTCTATGCTTATAAAAAAGTGTATTCAATAACAGTAACTTAAATTTCAGCATCCATTATAAAAAGTAAGTATAAGAATGCTTTCATTTTGCAAAAATGTTTGTATGATAGCAATGTCATTTTCATAGTTTGAATATAATAGCTAGGTATATGCTTCATTAGGCTTAGGAATTTTATGATGACCAAGTAACTTTTGCTTCTTGGTAACAATATAAATAAGAATACAAATTGTATTTGCAGTTAAATAACTCTTTCTTTAGATTCAACAGGAAGATATGGGTAGGAGAAGCTATGTTTAATCATTTGACTTAACTGACTCTTGAAGAGGATTTTTTTTCTTTTGGCCAATTTAACAGGAAATTCATAGCTTACTTGTTATAGAATTATCTAATAATTGATTTTGTGTGTCTAAAACTTTTTCAGAGCTGAACAAATACATTAATACATTTATAATTAATTTTGGCTAAATATTGAACAATATTTTTTGAAAGACAAGCTAGCTTCACTTTTCTGATTTTGTAGAAAAGTGCTGACATAGTGGGGAAATGAGAAATTTTATTACAGATGGTTTTATTTTATAAAAGGTGTTTATGGAGCATTTGGGAGCGGGGATTAAAATAAAGAGAACTGCCTTCAATAAAATCATAAAGATAATGGTTTCACCTCTTATGGATTCTGAAAAGGAGACTTTTGACTTTTTTGAGTCAGTGCTCAAAGAACTTCTGAGAACTAAAAGCTTTCCAAAGGAAGCAAGTAAATATTAAAGAACAACATTGTTTTCACTTAGTAACTGTAAATATCTCCATTTAATTCTTACATTTAAAATCTTCAATTAAATTGCATCTGAAAATGTGTAAGTCCTGTTTTTGCTAAGTATAGTTGTGCAACAGGGTTTTTTTGGAAACCAGAAAAAATAATAACATTTGGAAATGGACCATTTATGTACTTTACAAGAATGTTAATACTGTGGTCTTTAATATCCATTGAGGTTTTTTGTTTGAAACAAATCTCTCCTGTTAAAGGAGACATTCAGGAACAGGAGGTTAATGTAAGTGTTAGGGATCATAGTAAAGTATTGGTTTCTATTCTTAGTGTTGCATAAAATGCTTTTGGATATCATGAATACCTCTTACTGCTACCCTAAAAAGTGTCACCACTACAAATTAAAGATTTACTAGGAAGTAAAGCAGAGATGGTTTTTCTTTGAGGTCTTCTGTATCTTTTCCTTTAGTATCTATACTGAAGTATTATGAACAGTATATTTTACACCCCGTTCAGAGAGTCCTGCTGCACGCTTATTTGATTTGGTAATGTGAAAGAAGTATGATGATATTTTTATGAAGTGCAGAAAAACAGCCAGTGAAGAAAATCAAAACCAAATGGAAGCCAAAATTTCTTCCTCCAGCTGAGCTCAGCTTCTCTTCCCTCCTATTTTAAATTGCTAATACTGTAGATTCTGTTACTTTACTGAAGGTGGATAAGTGAGGAATAAGACAGGGACTTTTGTCAGCCTGTTGACTGCTGTGCTGCTTTATTGAAGATTTAAGAGAATTGTTGGTGTGCGGTTTATCAATAATTCCAGTATAACCTCTCTTTGTTGGCAAGTCAGTCCTTTTTCTGAGCAGTTACAGTGCTTGCTTAATTGAATCTCATTTAAGAGTGTCTGTTGGGTCAAAAGATTAACTGAAATTCAAGAGTTGCATTTGCCAAGATTGGGGTGAAAATACACTACAAATAGCAAGGATAACTTTCTAAAACATTTGCACAAATAATGCAGACTTGTCAGTAACAATTTACATTAGAATGATGCTAAGATCCGTGTATGATTTACCTGAAGAATTTCCTATGGAATAAAATACTTCTGGTTTGGGTATTTTTTCCTTTTTACTGGAAGAAAGGGTGAGAATGACCAAAATATCCAAAGATTACTTTCAGTGTGACTCATTCACTTGGGAAACCTAAACCTTAGCCTTACTCCTCTAGGCAGAGTTTTCTCTGGAAAGGAACATAAGAGCAAACCATAAATGCAAGAGTGGCATTAACTTGTCAAAAATCAAGGTGTGATGAATAATGCTTCTATGAGTTAAGAATTCAAGAGAGACATGCAGGAAAGCAAAATTAAAATTCTCAGAAAAATTGAAAACAAATCTATCTAATTTATAAAAAAAGGAGGGAAGGACCTTAATGTTGAGCTATATTGTTTCCTTCAAAAGTGCAATTTTTGCTTAATGTAGCCTTTTACTAAAGATTCTAGGAAATAGACTCAAGGACAATAGACACTTATGTGACATGATTTAAAAATCTAAAAAGGATGCCATCCTGCTTATTCCACATCTAGAGTTCATTTAGATTGCTAAGGATCCATTTCTTCCTCTGCTACTCTCTCTGTCTCTGAGAAAAAAGTATTGTCTTTAGAGCAGAAAAGGAGTAGAATAACAAACAACATATTCTTGTTTTCTTGACAATTTTAAAGCCTGACTTTTGAAAAGAGAATGTGAGAAAGATACAAAAATAATCAGAAGGAAAGAGGAAGACATTTTCTAAGTAACAGAGAAAAGATTTTTAGTGAGATCCTTTTCCCTAAGAGAGAGGGGGGTGTAACCGTTTATCTGCAGTGATGGCTGTCTCGGAGTGGATGTCTGCCATTTACCTAAAATGAAAGATTCCAAAAACATTGAGGCTTGTGTCTTACACAACTTTCAACACCTACATAATTTTCCGAGCCAATGAACTTAAAATCAGACAAGATACCAAGATGTGGCAGGCAAGGTCACTGGAATAAAATCAATTTATATAAATGCCCACAGAGTAGGAAATGAGAAATTTGTTAAAATTTTTGCAAATTAAAAAAAAAGATAGATTTGATTTTAGGATGAAGAAATAAAGTATGTCATAAAAATAGTAAGCATATAGTTTTCAGTTGTAAACATAAAGATGCAGGACCTGTACACACCTGGAGTTCTCCAAAGATTGTTCCTGTTTCACTTGTATGTCAGTTAATCATTTAGATTGATTGTATTTTAAAATCTTCTATGCTTAGATCAGCCATGATATGAATTGATGTAATTACTTAGTATTTCAGGAATGCTAATTATTTCTTCTGAGCTGTTATTTGAATTTTATTCATAAATCTTGTCAGAGGAAGTAAATATCACTGCGTTCTGTCCAGCTTTGAACAGGTTACTTATGCTTAGAATTGGTGCATCATGTCTCTTAGAACAAAACAAACATTTTGGAGAATAAAAAAATTCTAAAAAAACAATAATACATAAATTAAAAAAAAAAAAAACAAACAAAAAAAACCAAAACAACCAAACAAAAGCCAAAAAAAACCCAAACAAAAACCCCCACAACATCAGATTTTGTAGAGGTTAGGAGAAATCTCCGGCGGTGTTATTAGGAGAAGCAGCCATCACAAGAAAATTTCATAGTTATTTCTGTTTTAAAATATAATACATATACATTGGTTCAGGACCAATATCAAACCATGAAACTATCACAGAAGGAAAATGAGTATGGGTTAGGGGGCTTTCTGTTTGGTTTTGCTTAAGTGAATTTCATTTAATGATATTTCTGAATGGAAAGATTTGTGAGAGTTCCCATTGTAGAGATAGTGGTTATGATTTGCAAACAGTTGCAATCTTCAGCAGTTACCCACTGTAACTGCCTTTTGCTCCGTAGTCAATCAACTGATGAGAATGCCGTCTCCACAAAATTCCTGTGCTGACCTGGGATCCAGCTGTGCTTTTCAAAAGTAACACAAACCCATGCACACAAACATCATCTTAATTATTATAATTTTCTGTGAAACGCATATTCTAGGACTCGTTTTATTTTTTAGTAACTTGACATTATTACTATTTCTTTCAAATCCCCATGTTTTTTTGATATATAGAGACTGAGTGAATACTGCCAGTATTACTGGTATGGAAATCTGTTGAACATTTCCCTCTCCTGCCACTAGTTCACTTGCATTTTTATTCTATCATGGGTTTCCATATGGTCTTCTGTCACCTTTAGTGTACAAAATATAAATTTGAAGCTAGATCAGTGCTTTTCCTCACAAACTCGTGTTCTTTTCACTTGTTCTCTACAGTAAAAATGTATGGTTGTATCTTAATGTTCTTTAAAAATAGAGAACACTTGAAATATAGCAATAAACCTTGCTTCCTAGAAGTCCTTTCATTAGCCAGTGATATCTCTGCATCCAGGTGCTCCAATGTCACTTAAATTCATAGAGAAGTAGCAAACAGGTTTAGAAAGTAAATACATTACTAACGTGAAAGAAAGTTATGATTGAGTAATAGATGCTGGCTCTCTTTTTATACTTGTAGAGCTCTTTTTAAAATTACCATTGAGAGCAATTTCATCAATGTGTAAAGAATAAAAGCTGCTCTTACATTCTACAGATACCACCTTGAACATACCAGGCATACGATATTCTCTACTCAAAGAGCTTCAGAAAGCCACAACTCTTTCTAGCAAAATAGTACTCTTATTGTTGCAGCTAACAGCTAAGTACAAAATAAGACAAATTCAGGATCTTGATTTGATTTAGAACATGCTTTCAGTGTTACTTTTAACACATAAATGTGCCTTTAACACATAATGTTTTCCCTTTACATCTAACCATTCTAGGTTCAATGCTTTCTTCTGTTAACACAACTGCTCTCTGTTTTGCACTGAGTTGTAAATTTTCTATGTGTTTTACATTTTTTAAATAATCAAATTTGTTCTATTAGAAGGAATTTGTTCTCAGCAGTCATATCAGGTTAAAAAGTCTTCCTAGGCCACAGAAAAGGTAAGTCTGTCAGGGGATGAAAGAATTCAAAATGATATTTCTGCAGTTCATCTTCCTTTTTGTTGATATCAAAAGACTGCAAATTATGAGGCTAATGAGTTTCCTTTTTTCAATAAACCAAAATACTACCAGTAATAAATTTTAATAAATGAATGTGCAAAAAATTCTGAATATGTTTGGAATATTAAATACTTCGAGGCTATTGCAATAAATAAAAAGCAAATCAATACGGTTTTTGCAAGCTCTTAAAGGGTTTTCTTGGGGATTCCTTTTTTGTTTTGTGTAGAGTTGTTTGTTGTTTTTCTTCTTCAAGCCAATTTCATTTCAGGATATTTCTGAATGGAAGTACTTTGTAGAACCTGCTATAGCAGAGTAAACTCCCATGTGTGGGAAGGGAAGGAACAGAATCAAGGCTATGTGTATGTTTCAGTTCTCATCAGCCTAGCTAACCAGGGAATCTAGAATGTTATAGCAGCTCATATGCATATGAAAACATAGGGCTTAGATAAAGTTTTCTCGGTCCCAAAATCGTTTTCTTCGATTATGTTATATTCATTTAAATTTCCTTATAAATAATTGGGTTTTTTCATCAGCAATTTTAGATCTCAAATTCAATATACTGATTCCCCACCGGTAGTAAAACTTGGAAAAAAGTACCAAAATCAAACTTCAATTCATCCTTCTGCCATCTTCAAAAAGAATTATTGTGACCATTTAAAGATTTTGTTTTCAATGCAAAGTTCATATTTTAGATCATGTTCCAATTTATTTTTAATTGGAAAAAGATGCTGTTTTAAAGTCTTTGTTTATATAGATAGACAGGCCATGATAGTAATGAACTTATTTTTAATGTGTATGCTATCATCTTTAATTTTACTTGATTATATATTATGTGAAGAGAATACATAAAATACTATTCTATTGACACAATCTTGAGATTCTTTTTTTTCCTCTTTAAAAAGTTGGAATAACTAATAATTTTGGAGGAAAAGCTGTGTTGGTGTTTACATAGATACCAGGTTTTCCATTTTCATTTTCTAGATCTTTCTGCTCACGATGATACTTGTATTTCAGTTTGGTTTGACTCTTTTTTTTGAGTATGTGTATGAATGGGAATCTATTTTGAAAGGTGGTTATAATAAAATGGAATCCTCTTACTCTTTTTGCTCCCAGGCTATGTTTGTTCATACCATATTATGTTATTGGCCAATGTTTTCTTCAAGGACTATGTGCTTTTAAATGATTTTTTGTTGGTGTTGTTGCTTTAAGTGTTCATAATGTTTGTTTACCATATCTTGTCTTCTCTGTTGCAAACCTTAAAGTTTTATCGGTAATTTTGCAGATAGAATGAAACATTGTCTTAACCACAAAATAACTGCTAAATGAAGATTTGTGGACTGACAAGTTTAAGATTAATGTTATGCTAAATATTTTGAAAGTAAGAGTGACAAAATCATAAGTGGGTATTTTATTACATTGTTATATCTGTATATACCAGTCTACCTCTGTGAGAAGTATAGACTAATTCACATGTTTTCCGTCATTTGTAAATAGTGTGCAATGCACAGAAGGGATTGATTTTAAAACTTGCAGCCATATACCAAATCAAAACTTTTTTTTTAAGATCTGCAAGGTTTGTCAGAAAATGCACATTCTTTTACTAAAACTATGTTCATCCAAAAACGTATATTTACAGTGCAAGTGGCGCAGGGAGGGGGAAATGTTTTTCATTACAATACTTAACATATATGTTATTAAAACTACTCTTGTCATGGAGTTAACATGCATGTTACGGAACTCCTCTTGGCAAATTTTTGCAGTATTATAAATGACAAACTACCTGAAAAGAATCAACAGGCAAGGAGTAAGTTGGGGGGAAAAAAATATAAATCTCATCATGTTTCAATGACTGTTTAAGGAACCAAGACAGATATATCTATTTTCAGAAAATGACTTTCAAGTCTTCTGTCTTTACACACCCTCTGAGTTTAATTGCTTTTACCATGGCTTCAGCAATTTCTTCTAGAAAGAATGCCTTTCAGCCCCACAGTGTCTTCGTTGCAGAAAAGCTGTATTTTATGAATACAATGCTGAAAAAGCAGTAGAACAGTTGAAGCCTATCAAATCATCTGAACATACAAATTTCGTCAAGAGTTCAGAGGATGTTTGTAATCTTTTTTCGTCTGAGGGGAGGAGTCTCTAAACTTATTGTTTCCTTTTGAAATGGGAATTCTCAAGAAAATGAATTCTTCACTGTAGGAAACAGGTACAAAATATGTATGCATGTAAATATGTAACTGGCATCTGGTAAGAGGAAGTTATTAGACTTGGCACGTTGATCCTTTGCATTTGCTTATGTAGCTTTTTTTATACCAGAGCGTCTTGCATTTGACTCTATATCTTCAATATATAGTTAAAATGACATAAACAGCTTCTGTGAAAATCCATGGCTATTCATGAGATATGCCTGGCACAGAACACAGTCTGTTCGCTTGGGATGGCTAGGATAACTGCCAAGAACAAGCAAAAACTATTAAAAGCTGACTTCTCAGAAGCAACTTGGTTAAACACAGTTCATGCAGTAGTTAAACACAAAGTGATCTTAGGCATTGTACTCTGGCTTGTCACACTTTCTCAAAAGTGGGGAAAAAAAGTTTGCCTTTTGTCTTTTCTGTCTGATCAGTAACTCTGACTTTTAACAACCAGTTTACTGTATATTATGCATATCTCAACTACCTTCTTTGGAAGAATTATGAGGAGCTCAGTCTGAAGACTAAGCGTGGGATTGCCAAGAAGACCTGCAATATGGATCTGAAGCCTCTTCCATTTCCCTGCTCTCTGAAACCCTCTCTTCCCATCAATCAAGCCTCCTCTGAGTGTGGCTTATTTACACTTTCTTCTTCTTGCTTAGTACATCCAAACTGTGTCCAAATCCTACGTGTGTTTCCAAATTCATGTCTCTTCCCTCTTTTTTTTTTTTTTTCCCTTTCTTGCTGGTCTGACTGTATCAGTTCATAGCTCAGTTTCTGAAATTTACTTTTGTGTGACTTCTCTGACAATCAAATATACTCATCATCTTCCTTTCCTCTAAAAAGTTATGAAACAGAATTGCTATTATAACTTACATTCCCATCACTTTACAGTGGCAAATACCTTATTTCAAATGTAATCACTTGCTCCTTGTTTTATTTTGCCATGGTCCTGTCTTTAATGCACTGCACAGTACAGCCCCTTGTCCCTTACCTGTGCTCTGCTTTGATTTAGTTTGCTTTTTTAACTGCTCGTCTTTGAATTCCCTTTTACACACTTTTTGTCTTTGAGTTTTGTTCTGCTCCTTGTATACAGATTGCTTGCAGTTAAATTAATAGTGTTTAAATCGTCATCCTTTTCAAATACGGCTCCGGATTGTGGCTGTAACTGTTGTTAGGCTCTGAAAGAACAGAAGGAGAATTATTCAAATATTTGTAGTTTACAAGTACCATCTTTAATGGATAGATTCCTAGTTGTAGCTCTCTAAGTTGCAACTATAATCCTTAGTATTTATTTGTTGGTTTTCTGTTAATCTTATTAATATTATTAGTAATTACTGCATATCCTTTATGTTAAGACTACAGCAATAAGGCTATTGGGGAAACTTTAGCAACTCAAAATTTTAAAACTAGGTAAAATTCTTCAGATTTGTATTTTGAATCAAATTTATGCTCCTAGTTTGTGTTTAGTGCTCTTAAAAATTATTTCTAATGCTTTGTGTAGTAAGTATGTATGCAGAACAATAGAATCCCTGTTCTTATACACATAATTAGCTATAAAACTGAGTGAACATATCTATTAGGAGTCTTAAATAAGACTTATTTTTCCATTGATACAAGTATCTTCAGTACTGAATGAGAATTGGATGAGGAACTAGGTCTGTGGACATTAAGTACTGAGTAATTATAATATTGTAGAACTGCAGCATGATCTTCATAAACCATGAAGTAGTTTAGAATTAATGTCCTGAAATTAAATAAAAGAAAGTATAAAGTCACAACATTAGGAACTCTGAAAGGCAGTTAAATGAGATACAAATGGAAAAACTTTTTTCTTACTCAAGAACTTTAAAGTTTATAAAAAGCTCATAAGGAAAACATCAAGTGAAGGTCTGGGTTTTGGGTTTTTTGGTTTTGGGGGTTTTTTTTAGCTAACCCATTTTCTTCCTTTTGGTTCATAAAAAGGGTTCCTGTTGCCATTAATTTTTCTGACCAGTTTTTATTTTAATTTCTGGAAGGTCTCACATGTATCAGTAAAGAAAAATGGCCTCTGTGGCTTTAAACAATCATAATTTTTTATAATTAATCCTAAAGTCATTATACTTATCTCTAGTATAGTTCGTCTGTGGAACAAAAGATACTAATTCATCTGTTGGGAGCCAGGGGATGGGAGGAGAGTTAACAAGACCAATTCCTGATCACTAAAGCTAGCTTGTGTTAAAGCTGTGTTTCAGCTATTGTGACAAGCAGGTGTGCTCTGAGTCATGAGCTGTTTTCACAGGGAAATGTGTGTGGCCTGCCAGAACAGATTACTCTGCTTTCTACAAAATTAGCCCTTGCAGAAGAGGACAAGGCACATGCTCAGGCTTGGCACTAGTCCAACCCCCGCTCAAAGAAGGGTCATCTTTGAGGTCAGACAGGTTCCCCAGGACTTCATCCATTTGTGTGTTCACGCTCTACAAGGACAGAGACTAGGCAACCTTGCTTGGCTGTCCTCAGAGTGGAAAAGTTCTTCTTTATATCCCGTCTGAACCTCTCACTTCAACTTACATGAGTTATCCCTTGTCCTCCTGCCATGCACCACTGTGAAGAGCCTGTATGTTACCTTGATTTATTTGCCATAGGTACTGGGGGCTGCTGTTAGGCACCCCCCAAAGCCTTCCCTTCTCAAAAATGATCACGCCCAGCTTCCTCTGACTCTCTTATGTGGAAGGTTCTCCAGCCTTGACCATATTGATGGCCCCTGCTGAGCTCCCTTCGGTTAGACAATGCCTCTCATGTACTGGGAGCACCAAAACTGGATGCAGTCTGACTATCACCTGTTAATCCATTTGCTTCAGAGGTCACCTGGGTTGCAGGTTAAACAAAATTATATTCACTACATTTCATAAATGGGGCTTGACTTTCTACAGCAATGTAGTCGTCATTCCCTTGCCATTCAAACTGTCCTGATTTGCAATTGTTGCGTGCTTCATAACAATACAGCAGTTAAACATCACCACCACCGCTTCAGTTTCCCCAATGTTTGTGACAGTTCTACCATTATGGCCATGTGGCAGAGACCGTGCAGGAACCCCACGTAATGGTGCAGATTGGTGCAGTGCCTAGATTTTTCTCCATCAGTTCAGATTTCAGGGATTCTGTGAAAATTATTTTGCTGTTACTTGTTTTGAAATTTTATGAAACTTGAAGCATTCAGGATGAAATAATCTAGTCTTTCTGTTAAAATATAATTTCATAAAAATAAGCAATAATATGGCAGAGCAGGGCAGAAAACTAACTTTCCAAAATGATTGCTTATAGGAAGCTGTTGGCTTGGAAATATATTTCTCTAGTAGTTTCATTTTTAAATTACATCTGTTTAAAAAACAGCATTGATATCTGGGTTTAAAAAAATAAATCTAGGAATTGTTTTCTTCACGGTATATTTAGTTACCTAAGTTAAAAAATAAACATACTATTCCCCATCCCCCAGACTCTCTTCAAGCTCATGATTTTGTGAAAGTCTTTATTGTTTACAGTGATAATAAGAAAGTGTAAAAGATTTAGGAAACGTCTTTTTTTTCATTGACAGCTGTGTGCTGGATATGTGTAATTTGAGATGTTTAGGAAAGTTCTTGAAGTCATAAATGAATGCATAGAATACCTTTATGTCCTTTATCAAAAATAAAACAAAAAAGGCATTCCTCTCATTTTTCAAACAGCTCACCGTGTCCAAGCCTGTATCATGGAGTCTGGTATCATCTTTTTCTTCCCCAAAACACATTTTATCAAAATACATATGGTAGTTGCTTCTGTTTAAAGGTGTAGCTGCTGCTTCTGACAAATACAAGCTTTACAGAAAGAAACTTCCCTCTTTTTTGCATAAATAGGTGAGAGAGGCAGTGATGCGTGTCATCAGCATTTATTTCCTCAGGATTTTTTTGGTTTGGTTAAGTTATCCCTTTTATAGGAAGGGGATCTGTCTTTGTAGGAAGATACAGGTCTCTATCCATTCAGGCTTCAATCAAAACAGCCCACTGTTAGCACACATACCTTATCATAGCAAGCCATCAAGTACAAATTGCATTTTTCTAAATGGTCGAGAAACGATTTCCAGCACAAACTGTCAGGTTAGTCCGTGGCTGTTTCTGTTGAGGGTATATTCTCATTACTTGGTGAATAGTATAAGTGTATTGGTTAATCCTGGAATTCTGATAGTATTCATTTTCTGCAAATGTATGACAGGTGTGTATGTGATGTTTTAAATTTTGTAAAATAATAAACATGAGTTGTTTTATCTTTTGCATAGTTTTGATATTTAAAGTCTTAATTATGTATTAATGGAATTATTTTCAAAGGGGTTTTATGTATCACAGTTCTGAAGTTTAGTCTTTGGGATAGATCACACTTGTGTGAATCTTCTTTCCTGATGAGAAGAGGAGCTTAACAGTTGTTTTGCAATGGAACTTTGGCAGGACAGGTGCATGCACATACCAGTGCTCTTAAATGCAGAATGACTGTGTAGTGCAAAAATATACATTTATTGAAGAAGATGCTTTCCCTTTCTTTCTAGTAATAGTGTCCCCAAATATTTTGCTTATCTTTTCTGGCCTATGATATCCCCACTATATTTACAGAGGCAGCATTAGGAGTAGTATTAGGAGGTAGATCTATTACTTGGATCTTATTGCTACCCATATTACCTTTCACAGAAAAAAAAAGGCAATATGCAAATTTGGTTTTTTGGTAATTTCAGTAATAGAAGAAGAATAACAAAATTTGCTTAAATACTTCAATACTAGAAAAGGTAAAACTGAAAGAAGCCTTAGGTGCTGTTGTTTGTGATACAAGTAAAGAAATTTGACATGGTAAGTGAATGCACCACCAGATGATATGAAGCAGTTTACAGGCAGCAATTTGCTCCTGTAGTCCTGATCAGATATGGAAGTGTTGAGTTCATATTTTCCTTCAGGTGCTTATGTGATAAAATCAGAATTTCCTTTCATTTAAAAGAACATGTAAAACTCTGTAATCAATGGAACTACATTAAACAAGGTAAAAAGTGGCTGTGGAATAGTGATATATTCAAAGAAATGAGGCAGTGGTTGATAACTGATTTGTATCTTAAAAAATTACTACAACTGTACAAATCAAAAGTATATCATTAAAAAGAAAATTTAAGTTCTATCACACTTTTTTTTTCAAGAAAATAAATATTTATGAAATACTCTTAAGCAATTGGTGCATAAGTGTATCTAGAGATGATTTATGTATTAATTGAAAATTGGGGAGCATCGCCTGAATTTTAGAATTGCAGAAAGCAGCCTTTTCACATGAGAACAAAATACAAATGCAATGCATTTGGAAAAGCTTCCTGAGTTATAAATGTGTAAATGCTATAGCAACATCTTTCTCAACGTTTAGAAGAGCATACGCAGGAGCTGAATGACAGGGAGCCTCATTTTTTTTTATTATTATGGTTTTTTTTCTTCATGTGCTTCTTGGACACTAAAAAACATTATGGTTTGTGGCCATCTAGTGGTGAATCCATTTTAAATACACTAACCTTGTTCAGAATTTCAATAAACCAGTACTCTACCTTTGCTGTGCAAAACTGAATTACAGACCAGATTGGGGAAAAATAATTCTGTATATCTTTTTCTCTTTTGCATTAGTAGTATTTTTTACAGGAGGATAACATCTGTAAAGGTCATTTCCTTCTTTGCTTTTCTTTGTCTTTCTCTAAGGCAAAACAATTTTTGATGTTAACAGTTTCTTTTTAGCAGGCAATTAGTAGTAGAGCAGTGAATTTCTTTCTTAGGCAGAAATGTATTAATTTTATAAATGATATGTTTCCAAGATACAAAACATTATTCTGTCACAAGCTGAATGGATTAATATAAGCACCAGTAGGAAACAGTGTAGTATAACAACTATGGCAAGTCACATCTTGAATGAGTCTACATGGTTTGTGAGACCTGGTGGACTTCCGACATCTGCTAAGGCCCTAACAAATGAAAAACTGAAATTTTGTTTGTATTAGCGATATAATTCAATAAGCATATTAGCAGCAGATGTAAGCATTTGTATTTCTTGTTTTCACTAGATAATAAGAAAAATTTGAAAATTTGGTGGTTCCAGTTACTGGGTTTTTTTCCTTAATTGGGAAATGGACTGTAAAATGGTTTTTTGAATGATTTTGCCTTTACCTTTTGTTTCTTTCATCAAAGTGTCATTTTTTCATATCTGACCATTCCAACTAGCAATTCCTTGAATTTTTAGTGTTGGCATAAGACTTCTGCTCTTTTTTTTTAATTGCTGTAGATATTTCTTCTATTTAATTTGTAGATTTCACCAAGATGACAAATAAGCATAATACAGCAAAACCTATTTAAACTCACTCTCCAGCATGCCACCATCCATCCATTAACATTTAACATTGTATCAGGATGGTTTTGGGTTAATGTATGTAATGGTTTGTTTCATTTTCAGGTATTTGGAGTGGATGACAGCCAGGATTATAATAGGCCTGTTATCAACGAGAACCAGAAAGATTTAGTAAAAGATTGGGCTATAAATTCTGCTACAGTAGTGCTGGAAGAAAAAAGACCACTGAGTACAACTGGATTTCTTGACACAGAGGTAGAATTTAATTTTTGATGGTCTTCTTTTTTCTTCCAATAAGAGAGAGCACTAATAACAACCAGTAAGTGTTAAACAGCAAACAAAACCTTGCCTAGAAAACATTAGCTCAGATCTATGAGTATTTTATTTTCCTTAGGCCTTTATTGCATTACCAAAACTTCTTTGTCAGACAAGCACATTACATCATGAAGGTGTTTTAAACTTTGCTACCTTTCTGTGTGCACTAATACCAGTGTATTGGAAATGTGGCAGGAGCTTCTTTGCATCATTACATTTGCAACATACATTTGCGTACTATACACTTCTTGTAAGTTACTGAACTTGTGCAGTATACACTTCTTGTAAGTCAAGAACTGAGGAAAAGCTGGTTATGTTTTATAGCCCAAAGCAAGTAACTATATTAAAATTCAGGAATAAGGTGTATACACTTAATATGTGATACAAAGTCAGCTAGGAAAAAAATGGTGGATAATACATTTCAGGTTTTTTTCCGAAGCCAGAGGACTTCAGTTTTTTACATTTATGATTTGAGTTCTCAAGCGAGATGCCACTCATGAAGAGTCATTTATGTTAGTTGCCTCAGAAGCAGTATAATTTAATCAGTTGGTGAAAGATTAGGCAAAGTGCCTGTTCTTTATATATGACTCAGAATATGCACACAAGCTAGATGTTAATTGTATTTCATATTGAAATCTTGGGAGACATTCTGATATCATTGCGATGGATAAACTATAACTTGCAACATGTTGGGAGCAGAATGGGTTCACACTGGGGCAGAATTAATCTAGTAACAGTAACGAAGCACACCACACTTAGTTCTCTACTTGCCATGGCAAACTGTTTCTGAATTATGATCCTGTAAATTTGCAAACTTTATAAATAAGCAAATTTTCTGGAATATATCAAGAGCTTAAAGTATAAATTTGTGTGCCTGGCATGCAAATACGTTGTTTTTAATATGTAGGAATCTGTTTCTCCCAGAGAAGGTGTGCTTTATCATGGTTGTATTTTAACTGCGCTGCAGGCTCGATACACTAAGTATGTTACTGTATTTAGATTAGTATCTTTGAATAGTTTCTCTAAGGTTACTGTTTCAAGTAAATTATTGCCATACAGCATGGGCATAGGATATGGAAGAATTTGACAAACTTTGCCTTTCAGTTTGCTGCTTTGCTTGAATCTATAACCACAATCTTTCTCTCTCTTTTCTTCATGCCTTTTGCAGCATTGAACTCTTTTGTGCCATCTCAGTTTTCAAGATTATTAAAAGTATTGATATTTTTCCATGTATATAATTTCATAAGCAGCAAAAGAATATATAACTTATTTTATGAACATAATTGAGCTTTCCAGGTGTCATATTTTGCAAGTAACAGGGTTTGATTTTAGAAAAGTGAGACTTCTGCAATCATAGGAAGACTACTTCTGCAATCATAGGGCAGGTTTAAGAATCTTTCTGGCAATGACATGCTAAAACTCGCTTTGATTTAGGTTGAAATTACAAGAATGATGCCTTTTTATTACTGTGGATGCTTTGCTGAATAAAAAGGTCTTCGTGTATGAGAAAGGGAATGGGTTATTTGGCATAGTCTTAATTTACAAGATTATTATGAGGCATGATAGGGGAAGAAATGAAAATTGTTCGATAGGTAGAGGAGCAAAACTGACATAAGCAGTGTGGGTATAGCAAGAATTAGTGTAAGAAGAGATGAAGACAGATGAAGATGGAAAAAGCTTACCAGAGAAAGTTAAAAATAGAAGTTGGTTGATACATATGTTGAACTTTCCTGCTTCTCAGTTTTGGAAGACTTACTGCATGAATGAGCTGCAGATCATAAGTTAATAAACCTCATTGAAGATCTTGGCTTATTAGTCAGGTAACCTCAGGATAGCTCAGTGTTCCAGGCTTGCATCCACTCAGATTGTGGATGGACCTTGTTCCATCCGCCCATCACAGTTGTACCTATCGATGATTTAGCAGCATGAGGCAAATTCAGGACACGATTGACATAGAAAAAGCAGAGAATAAACATTTAAGAGATTTCAATTCAGGAAGATGGAAAAGATGGCTTGGGAAATTATGAAGATTTTATAAAAAATATTTTCAGATTGAAAGATTATTCTGAACTTAAAAATCTTAACTTTACAGGGCTTGTGAATAATGTGCTTGGAAAAGACCTTAAAAAAATTGCTTTTCTTATGAAGACATTCTCAACTTTTCCTTTGATATGACAAGCTTTGGTACTTTGGAGTAGTGTGTGTCATGAAACTAAGTAAAATGCAGAGTAAATGTCTGATACGGTTGGATCGAGCCTGCATGCACTGGTTCTTGCCTTTTCAATGATTAGAGATAGGCAGTAAAAATACTAAATCCATCTATTTAAAATATTTAAATGTTTTTATTTTCTATATTATAAGCTGCCACTTGCCAACCAAGGTAAGTGTGATTTAAGAACAAAAATTAAATAAGATAGAGAGCAAAGATGTTGTTGTTATTTATTCCTACTATGTGAGCTTGATTAATAGAAATACTGCAGACATTTGGGCTATGATTTATCCATCCAGCTTCCATTTAATTTTCAGTGGTCAGTTATCTATGCTGACCACAGTTCTTAAATAATGTACATGGTCTATCAACATTGTCTTTGATGTTCTTCTTAAGGACATACCTCTTTTTTGTTTGTTTCTGGGGTTTTTTTTTAATTTTTCTTAAGATTGCAGCACAATTAGAAACCTAGTTCTGCATCTGGTGGGTCATCAGTGCCATTGACTACAGTGTTTCTTTTCCTGTTTTGAATGCCCATTTCATGTCTTTCCTACTGAAGATAAAATAAATAATACCATTGACATTCTGAATACTGAATAACTTCATTAATGTAAATATCTGCTATATTGCTTCTTAGAAGTGGAGAAATGCTGTGTATATTTAGAAGCTGTATTTCCTTTTATTTGTCCTTTCTAATTACACTAACTTCCTGTCCTTCTGTAGAGCAGACCATTCAGCCTGAAGTTCACTACTTGCTTTTTGGTGGAACTTAGTTGCTATACTGAAAAATAGGATGATTGTGTCACCAATGTCATATAGCTGTGAAAAGGCAAATATGACCTTGGATATACCCTGAAAAATATATTGTCAGTAGAAGAGGACAGTGTTGCTGCCATGGTAGAAAGTTTTGGTGAAACTACCATTCTTGGATAAGAAGGGTGAATACAAGGCTAGAGAAGGTACAAACAGGTCTACTCAGGTTATTAAGGGAATGGAGATTTACCTTACAAAAACAGATTGATACAGTTCATTTAGTCTAGCAAAACAGTAGCTGAGATGGATACAATTGCTGGGTTTTGCAGTGTAAGTGGAGTAAATGCAGCAGAAGGAAGAAGAACTATTTGAGATAGATGCCAATGTTGTTCCAGGAACAAATGTGAAGACATTTGGTGTATATAAAGTGAGTATGGAAATTTGAAAAAAAGATCATCACCCCTGGAGGAATATGGTTCTGAAGCAGACAGTGGGGAGGGCCTAGAAGAACTGCTTTCAAGATCGCACTTCAGTTTATGAAGGATGGCATAGTATTATTCTTAACAACGTGAGATGCCTGGAATATGTGCCTAAGCAGTCTTCTCTTCTCTTTTTTTTTATTCAGCTTGTTGAAATTTATTTTTTTTAAAAAAAACTATTCTGGTCTGAAATGACAAGTATTGGAGATGCTTCAGGTGTCATGTGTGCTGTGGGATCTTTTCAGATGTAGAACCCGAAGCCCTAAATCTTCAGGGTGAATAATAAGTCCACAGAACTCCATTGATACATTTTCTGAGGATCTGTTACTCCTCAGTAACAGTTACAGTTTAGTTTGTAGATGGGATAAGCATACGAGAAAGCAGATTTAACACAAAGTTAAAAGGCTGGTATCTCTTATGTAAACCCAGCCTTTCTGAAAGACTAGGAAATTCCTTTTGGTATTCAAGAAAGATTTGGGTGATTGTTTACTTGAGATCCTGTAAAATGCAGATTGATATGGATTATAGGAGAAACATTAGGATAACTGAATGTGACTTTTTAAATTTGTGTTTTATAAACCTTTCACCTTTCAGATGTGCTTAAACTACTATCATACTGCTTTTTGTAGCTTTGTTGTTTGTATATACAGAGAGTTGGCAAAACACATTTACTTCCACTACTATGTAGAGAATGGTTTGGGGGCAGTGTAATTACTTTCGGAGAACAGTAATTTATCATGTTGCTTTACTACAGTTAATCTGCAATGTCTTAATATATTTATCTGTTGTGAAGTGGAATTCAGATTTCTGATACATATTATATCTGTATCTCTGGAATCGGTTAGGTGGTGCACAAGGAGCTAGTTGGAGTTTTCTGTAGCAAAGATAATTGGGATGTCTATCATACTTGGTTTTGGCTGTAATTAATTGTTTTATTAAAGATGGAAGTTTACTAGTACGGACAGGAAATAGAGAAAAAGCTTAGAAGTATGAAAGAGAAATGAGGCTTCAGCATTAGTTGTCAATGCATAAATGCTGCACATTTTTGCATGGGGTTTTTGTAATATTATTTCTGGCACCTTTTCCCTTGCATTGTGTTCAGAAATGCTCGTACTTAGCAGAAACATTAAATTGCCTTCCTTTGCTGTTATTAGACTTGAATTTTATAACATTTTGATTCTAAGAAATGAATTCACTTCATGAAAATTCATATATTGTTCAAACAAATTATTTGGTGCATCTCTGACTTTCTTCTGAAAGAGATTTGTGATATTGCACTTGTTTGCATTAATTAGGGTCATTCATTTAATCAGGAGAAATTCAAGATCATGAGTTCAAGTCTTCTCTAATGTCTAAGTAACTTTTAATTTGAAAGAAGTCATCATACACTAGATGATATTGTTCATCATTCTATTTCTGCTAAATAAATTCTATAAAATTTATAGAGTTGATTCCTGGTCAAAGACTACAATCCCAGAGTGGCCAAGGCATCAGGCAAAAATCAGCATTTTTAATAGAAGTGCCAAGATTTGAACAGGCAGCAGATCTTCAGCTAACCTTTGAAATAGCTTCTACAAATTTCCTTAAGCAAGCTACCGATATCTCCATGTCCTTCCCATGTCTATCGTTGATCTTGAATTGTGATTTCTTGTTTGACTTGCCTATGGTTATGTATCTCCTTTGGAACTATGGTTCTTTGGAACTAGTCAATGACTTGTGACATTTGCAGTGCTTTGTCTTTTGAGTCCAAAAATTAGATTATGTAAACTTCTCTAAAGCCTTTGATAGTGTGTGTGCACACATGTGCACAAATATATGCATCAGCAGTTGCCTGCTGTCTTTTTTTTTTTTGAGATGTGAGCAAGAGAGACTGTTAATATATTGGATAAAACAGTAAGATTGCGTTATATTTAGAAATCAGGTTTTGAAATAATAATACTTAAGATACTATAACAACACAACGTAAGAAGAGACTTGAATTTTATATTTACTCTTTTTACATTTTAAAAATTTTCAAAGTTTCAAAAGGCTTACCATCAAGAAAGTAAATTAAATTCCTTTCTAGGTCAGCTGCAAAAAATGATCAGATACTGATTACATTGACTTCACTGTTACCCAGTAGGATGATTTAAAACTAATCTTTGCTTCTTTTTCTGTTTAGGCTGAACAAATTATCTGGTCTTCCTTTCCTTTCCATCATGTTGTCTTACTCTTTCAGTCCTTAAGGTAGTCTTTCTGTAATGAAGTAAATACAATATTTCATCTGGATAAGAGGGTCTTCTAAACTGGTAAAATGTCGCTTTCTTGTCTTCCTGAAGCACATTTTTAACTTTTGAACACACAGACACACCATGTTTTTTTCCTGCTCTTCTGAGCTGAGGACTGAAATAACCTGGTATTAAAACTAGCACATGTTCTAATATATTTTATGTAGATTCTGATGTTTAAAAGTTCACTGAACTAGGAAATGCTCTTTATTCTGTACTGATTCTGCAACTATATAGATTTTGTTTATTTGCTGTTCTAGAGCTGGTAACTCTAAAATTTATTGAGGATACTCCTTTTTCAACTTCCTCCAGGAAAATAATGTCTGGCATATCTGTTCAGGAAAAACGTGCAAAGAGGACATGCTTTTTTCAAACAGTTGTAATTTTTCTTCTGCTTTTTGTCTTCCTTAGGAAGGTTGTACTGCCCCTGGAAGTAAACGTTGGGTATCGCAGTGGGCCAGTTTGGCTGCTAATCACACACGTCATGACCAAGACGATACCAAATTGGAGTCATCTGTGCCTGTTCCATTAGAAAATGGTATTAAAAACTGTTCTTGTCATAATTTCTGTTGAAGAAACCTATGAAAGCGAGAAAAGAGTGATCATGTACCTACACAAGCAGCTTTCTTACTCTTAGTACCTCATCTTCACCTGAAATTCTTTCATGTCGTTGAGAAGAAACAGCATAAAAATGAGCTCAACAGAAGTGTTGTTTGGCATGGCAGAAGAGTGCCAATATTAAGCTGAGTATTACTAAAACAAAAAATATAAAAACTGTTTAATATTAAAGAAGCTTTCACTTGAATGCAGTTTGGGTTGGTCTGTATAGTATATTTCTTTCGTTACATCTTTCTCAGTACTGGCCCCAAATTGGCATTTAATGGATTTTTAAACAGTCCAACCTGACACTTCATTACTCAGTCATTATTCAGCTGAAGCATAGCATACTTCCTTACCTTGGAAACATAGAAAACCTTGAGCTATGAAACAGGCAAGTAGGGAGGAAGGAGGGGGATCTTACTCTATTCAATAGCTTTGAAATCTGGTGTTAAGACTTGCTTTCTGCTCCCTGTTGTAATGGCATGCTGATATAACAGCGATTTGTTGTATACCTACTTTAACCTACTGAGAGAGCACAAGAACTTTATGTTCATATATACAGTCCCAGTGTACACTGCTGGCTAAAAGATTTTGATATCAGGGAGAGCATATCTTATGTAGCTCAAATTCTTGTATCTATGAAAACTTTCGGTTTTATATGAGAGCAATCCTAGCCTATATTATGCAACATATATACTGAAATTATAATGAAGCAGGAAAAAATACCATAGTCCCTCTGCAAGAATGATACAAATGTTCATGAAGTGTTCCCTTTCCCAGTATACAGTCACAGTGTCAGCAAGGTAGTAATTAGTCCAAGATGCCACACAAATACATGATGGTTTAATCGCATCCAAAATTATCCATGTTTGGGAAGAAATTGTGCCTGTTTGTAGCAGAGCAGGAGGAAAGGTGGTTGTTCTGTCTTTGCATTCTTACCCTGCTTCTGAAATGACTCCTACCCTTTTCCTGTGATATGCTAGTTTTAGGAAGTACACTTTTGGAAGATGGCTTTTTCTGTCCTGGTCACATCTCTGTGGTAAACTAGAAATTTGCAGTAATTGTATTGCAGCCTTTTAGACATTGATTTGATAGACACATGCTCTGTATCAGCACTTCGGGTTGTGTCGAATGGACTGTTCTTTTGTATGACACTCTTAACATTCTACTTCTTGTAATACAGAAATATTTTTTTTGATATATGTAATCTCTTTAATCAGGAGATAACCTGTTCTAAATTATGTTAGCGTATGATTCTGTTTGGGTTTTATTACAAAATGTATTGCAGTAGTGAAATGAAATATTATAGCTAGTTATGTACAGCTTGCTTATAGTTTGGAGGTAGTTAATGTAATTCACAGACATAGTTTCCACTCTGTAATAAGAGGAGTGTTTCCACTCTTTCCCGTAAAGAGGAAATGATGCCTAATGAGAATAGGACAAGCAGCAGTGGGCTAAATTGGACAAAGTCCAGCTCATGGTAAAGAGTAAGAAAATTATTTTCAGAATTATCTACCCAATTGTCTTATAGGGGTAGTCAAACCTACATCAGCTGAGATTTTTAAGAACTCGTTGAATGTTTTTAAACATATATTTGTCTAAGTATAATTGATCCTGCCATAGAACAGAGGGATGGACTAATGACTTTTTTCAGTTCTGTTTTATCTTGGTTTATTAGTCTTACACAGTCTTAAGAATTTATTGTTTCTATTTACCTTACTGTTGAATGTCTTCTCAGCTATTTTTTTATTTTTCTTTTGTAGACGCAGACATCAGTGAGTCTGGTATTTCCGTTAGAAGCACTGGTTCAGCTGCTTCTATGACTAGCCAAGGTGAGCGAAAGAGGAGGACACTTCCACAGCTTCCCAAAGAGGAGAAAGTGAATGAAAGTGCAAAAGCAAAAACTGCATCTCATCAGAGATCAGAAATAGGTGAGAAGCAAGACACTGAACTTCAGGAGAAAGAAACTCCAGCTCGTGCCGCAGATGCTGACAGCAGAAGTATAGCTAAATCAAGCAGAACAATGAATGGTCTTTCGCCCAAAGCTACTGGAGACAAAGTTTTTTCTTTCCCCAGCTCTTCCAGTAAAGAGAGAGTTGAAACTGGCAGAGAAACTTCTGTGGTAAAACAAGCTCTAGCAAAAATTCAACAACAAGAAAGAAAGGAGCAAGGACACTGGACACCCACAAAACTATCCTCTACAAAATCTGCTGCAAACCAGGTTGAGAAAGGTAGGGAGGAAATTGCTATGTCACCCAAAACTTTGGATAATCAAGACAAAGCTCCTGGACATGTTACAGACAAAGCAGAAATGAAGTTGGCACAAAGTGAGGGGAAAAGAAGAAAAAATGAGGAAACAATAAAAGGGCAAAGTCCTAAAGTATCTGGAGGAGAAAAAAAGGAAACTTCAAAACCATTAGTTAGGCAAGGTAGCTTTACTATAGATAAGCCTAGTACAAATATACCTATAGAACTTATTCCTCACATTAATAAGCAAAGTGGATCTGCTGCCCCTTTAGCATCTGCAAACAGGTTACGTGACAGAAGTGATTCAATGGACACTGATTCCAGTTTAGATACAACACTCATTTTAAAAGACACAGAAGCTGTAATGGCTTTCCTTGAAGCTAAATTGCGTGAAGAAAATAAAACTGATGAAGGTCCTGAGACTCCTAGCTATAACAGAGATAATTCCATATCACCAGAATCAGATGTAGATACAGCCAGCACAATCAGTCTTGTTACTGGTGACAGTGAGCGAAAATCCACACAGAAGCGGAAGAGCTTTACAACCTTATATAAAGACAGATGTTCCTCTGGTTCCCCTTCAAAGGATGTTTTAAAATCTTCTGCAACAAGTGCCAGAGAAAAGATGGAAAAGAAAACTAAAAGTCGATCTTCAGATGGTGGGTCTAGAGCTGATGCTCGCAAAACTGTGCAATCCAGTGGAAGAATGAGACAGCCATCAGTAGATTTGACAGATGATGACCAAACATCTAGTGTTCCTCATTCTGCCATTTCTGACATCTTATCATCTGACCAGGAAACCTACTCTGGCAAATCACATGGAAGAGTTCCTTTTGCTTCAGCAGATGAACTTTTGCATTCCAAAATGGAAGGAAAGTCAGCTAAATCAAAAACCTCTCCTGTTGCACTTGGGCAATCTAGTAAATCTACCACTCTTCCTAGACCTCGTCCTACAAGAACTTCTCTCTTGCGCAGAGCGCGGCTTGGTGAAGCCTCAGATAGCGAGCTTGCTGATGCTGATAAGGCTTCAGTGGCTTCTGAAGTGTCCACTACAAGTTCTACGTCAAAACCTCCATCAGGGAGGAGAAGTATTTCCAGAATAGACTTACTTGCTCAACCTCGCAGAACTCGACTTGGCTCTTTATCGGCACGTAGTGATTCTGAAGCAACAATAACTAGAAGTACTGCCTCATCTCGTACCCCAGAAGCTATTATAAGAAGTGGTGCAAGGTTAACATCAGCAGGAGATAGTAGTAAAGTTTCTGCTAGAACTAGAGCCAATAGCATTTCTCGACTTTCAGATTCAAAATCCAAATCTTTGGCTTCAGCTCATAATTCTCCCTCAGGTATGTGAAATTATTTGAACTAGTTTTATACAATGCTAGATGTTTTTCATATGTGGAAACTTTTAAATTTTTTTTAGGGAACATTTTTAATGAAAAATTTGTCGACTTTTAGTTGATGCAGTCTTTCTCTTTGGAGGAAGCGGCTTCCTTGTCAGGGATTGTGGATGTGTCTCACTTAAAATCACAAAGACAAGAAATCATAATCCCTTAAGTGTTTGGATTTTTTTTTTTAAACTGGAAACCAGTAACAAAGAACTTCATTGATGCATTCAGATGCGGCAGCACTGATTTGCAGTAGTACAAAACCAGAGCAGAGATCTCTTTTCTCAAGTTGTACTAGTAGAAGTTCAGAAAGTCAGTAGCACTTTTTCCTACGTAGAAGATACAATATTTGTTTGTAAGGTAGGCTTGTAAATATGCTGAACAGGAAGTGTTCCCTGAGGTGTACTGTGAGCATCTGAAGGATAATTATATTTATATTTTAGGATTAATAAAAGTACAAAAATGAGATATGTTTGATAAGAATAATAATAATAAGCAACAAATGCAAAAAATAAACACAAACACTACCTAACTATCATACTTATTTATATTAAAATGTTTGCCTTGCCTTGGAGTAGTTTCTGTTCTCTGTTCCAAATCATGATTTATGATTTCATTATGATTTCCAAATCATGTTGATCTTCTCTTGTGTGGTAGTTCCTTTACTATAATATTATCTTATGTATGGAAGGAAAAATCCGTACAATTGATTAATTTTAACCTACTATTCTGTTAGAAGTTAACATAACACTTTAAGTGCTAGTAGTGTGCAAGGCTGCTAGTTTTTTTTCCAACAGCATTATTAAATAGATCAAAATTAAAATTGGTAATTCTAAATAAGTCAACTTTCATGTGGAATGAATATCGAGAATTGTGTCCTCTTACTTTTTGAATTGTCATACTACCAGCTTGACATTATTTGAAGCCAGTCCGTAATCTAAGAAAAAATAAATCTAATAGCTTCCAGTGTTGTGTGTTGCTACTGAGATTATATATTCTCTTCTACTGCTTCCTATTCAGAGTTGATATGAACACCTGTGATATTAGGTGTTCATATCAATTAAATTTCCCACAGTCCTACTGCCTTTTTGTTGCTTATATATCATTAATGTACCTTCTTAGGATTCTTAACAGTGCTTATTCCCCAGGCAGGTATCTTTTGGCTGTGTCATTTATTAGCTGAATAGAAATTTCTGTAGAGATACAAATGAGGTGTTCGCTGAACTGTAAAGTTGAATCTGTTTAATATTATGACGGGTGTCTACAAAGATACAGAAAAAAACCCTGTGAAACTTCAGAGAAAAACTCAGTCTTTCCTTGTAAGATATCATTGGAAAAGTAGCATGTTTTCATTTTTAATCAAAGTTTTAAATTGATGTGTACAGCCTGAAAGGTGGCAACATTAGGTCAGGGAAGAGCGTCAGTTAAGACTGCAGCTATGTGTTTACTTTAATGATTAACACTAGTTCACATCATGATATTGCTGATTTTTGAAAAGGTAAACCCTGGATGTTACTTGTCACTTTGCTGCTTCTAGCGTTTTTCACAAAACTATATATGGATTTTGAGTTTTGTGTCCATGTGAACTATTGCATACTCCTGAACTTCTCCCAGGTTACTGCATTGAAGTGATTTGCTGCTTCGTTTCGGGGGAGTGGGTATATCTTTCTCTTCCCAGTCTACTAGTCTATCACAATCATCTTTGTTTAATGGTCATTTCATTTACCTGCATTACACAGTCCAAGTTTACTGTAGCTTGTATAAAATGCTGTTTTCAAGAGAGAAAAGATGTCATCTTCTCATGAGCTACCTCAATATAAGCTAGGTGTTTTAAAAAGACGATTGTTAGAAAAATCTACAGTAGTAATAGCTTCTATCATAAAAAGCTTTATCAGTTTATATATCAAAATCAGGGAGAGGCCTGTATCAATGTAAAGGCAAAAATCTAAAAGCAATTAATAAAGCAGTCAGTTTAAAAAAAAATTATGGCTTAATAATCAATGAAGTCTTGTTACTATATAAGTAAAGAATATTATTACTACTTTTTAGGATTTGGAGTTCCAGATTTTGTCTGTATCGGTAAACTTACTGTATAATTTTTTTACTGGACTATTTAGAATATACTTTAGGAAAATCTGAATTGCTTTAAAAGTGGTATAATCTTCTAGTATATATGGGAGTGTAATATATATATATATTATCTCCTATTATATATAGGCTACTACTCAGTACATTCCCATTTTTCCATTAGCATCTTATAAAATTATGCTAATGACTACCCCATACATGAAGTTATTAATAATATTCTTTAGATAAAGGTATTTAAAACATCTTTGAATAGAATGTGTTACTTGTATGCAATACCTAAAAATGTAATGTAGCAGAAGCTTTTAGGTCAAAGCACATAATTCCTAAATTTAATTTTATTTCTAGAAAAGTCAACAATTCACTTAATTTTAGCACTTTTGGAAATTACTAATGAAGTGCCTGACCAAAGCACCTCAGTTGTTTGAATGTGGTTTACTTCGGGCACATTTAATCAAGGCCTAACAGTGATGTATTTTCTTGTCTCCCTGGACCTAGAAAGACTGGAAAATGACTGAACAGTACCAATATAGGGTTTGGTTGTTTTGTTGTTTTGTTTTTTTACCAGAAGCCTGTTTGCTATCAAACCGTTAAAAATGTTCCATGGGTCTTCTCATCAGAGTTCAGCTAATGTTACTGCTTTGTAGATCACTAAACATTGGCAACAGAATCTTGCTTCTTAACTCCAGTCTACCAAAGAGAAAATTATTTCCACATTTCCCAAATCTTTTTGAATGGTCAGTCATACATGCCTGTGAAAAGAGGGCAAAAAAAGCTGTAGTCACTGGAATGTTTTGTTGTCTTGTACTTCATGTGGATGAATTGCAGCATAATAGCATTAAAATTGTCAGAGCTGCCAGCAAGTCCATAATTTCAAGAATCTTTTTTTAAGCCTTGATACCGTTAAATATTGCTTGCTTTTAAATGAAAGAGCAAGCAGCTAAATGGAACATCTTGGATGAGAATTACCAGCATAAAAGTAATTACCAGGGTGTTTCTGTGGTAGGAATCTTGATAACTGACAACGCTGTGAAGACATGTGAAGCAGAATTAGTAATTTCATAGCACGAACAATGAAAGATTTAATCAAGGCACTGAATCATCAAACAGTAGAGTGTGATCAATAAAAACAGAGAAGACCAAAGACCTTTTTTCACAATTGCAGAGGAAGATTGAAGATGATGTTACAGAAGGAGCTACGTATTTGGAAAATGAACAACAGGATCAGACCTAGTCCAAAAGAGCTAAGCTGCAACTTTAAAATTAAGTATTGAGTCAGAACAGAGAGAACTTGAGCAACTAGTTGTGTTTGGCAGCTCGGCTGGCTTGCTTGACCTAGCTGTCATTGCAAATAACTAGCAGATAGGTTGATCAAAGCTGTGAGGTATCTCTGGGGAAAAAAAAAAAAAATACAAAGCTTGAGCATGGAGAGAAAAACACCCTTATTAACTGCACTTTAGCATTTTTGCACTACTGAGCACTAAATTTCAGGATCTTTGAAATGGATGAACCTTGAGAAGGCAATGCATCAATGAGAGTAGAGTATTTTGTAAGGGATATGCTTAATTTAAGTCTGTCCTCAGATCTTAAAAGTGAAATGATGGTGTCTAAGTCATTAAACTTGCCAGTTTGAGGTGTTGTCAACACCTTGTACAGAGCAGTCACCAAATGAGGTTTGTCTGCTGATTATTTTAGCCAGGTTTTTGGAGGATTTTCTAGTTATTGGTGCTGATATTCACAGTCTTTAGTGTCTGAGATAACTAATTATATGATAGCTCTCAGAAATCTACATAAACTTCAATGACATTTTGTGGCTGCATAATTTATAAACATAAGTAAAAGCATATATGTGCCAAATGTATAGCTAGCTTAATGGGAAACATGCTTGGATATTGCTCATACAACTTTGAGATTTTTACAGTTAAGCCCACAATAATTTTTTCCCCGTATTAATAATAATATACAAATATACAACATTTTAAGACCTTAAAATGTAATGGTCTTAAAAAGTGTAGAGGGGTTTTATGGTATTATGTAGACAATTGTTACTGATGTCATTTCAGTTAGCATCTCCGAAATGTTTAAGCTTTTACAAAATTCATTACTTTCGATTGAATGTGTAATTTAAGAATCTTTTCCTAGTGTGGGTAGAAAAGAGGACCTAAGACTAATTCATCAATATATTTTATTTAAGCAAGTGCTTCTAATCTGAATGTTTTAATACGAATTAACATGATAAAACACTATTTTGTACACAGAGAAATCCAAGCTTCTCCCAGACCCAGATCCTGATGTTGAAACTTACAGTGGTAGAGTACTAGAAATCAAATCTGTTTCTGATATTTCACTTCTCATTCAATTTTTAGTTTTTAAATGTATGATATTTAATATATGCTCATTGTACAGTGCTGAGTTGCTGGACTAGCTCGCTTGAGAGATTTTAAGATAAATTTTGTATTTATTTTGATGCATATAATTTGAACTGGGACAAAGAATTTAAACAGAAATTGATGATAAAATGTGGGCCCAACTCATAAAGCTCTCTGGACTTCAGTCACACATTGCTTGCATGCTCTTGGTGGGGAAATGTGCTTTTTCTGCTTATGTTCTACTTCCCTAAGATCAAAACAAGTTTGAAACCTCTAAAAAGAGAACAGTAAGTGACTGGAGAGACATTTTCACTTTCTTCAATAAAGTTAGAATATTAAAATAAATTGGTAGAATGGGACATGATTTTGTAAGCTTATACACCAATGTCATATTCTACATACTGTAATCTTTGAGAGCATTACACAAATCTTTTCACAACTAAAAATTGCTTTTATTGTTTGTTACTTAAATTCATATTGATGTATACTATGTAATTTTTATTAAGCATTTCAGGAGAAATAATTATTCCTTCTTGCATTTTTCTTATACTAAAAGCAATATATATTATTTGAATCTGTTATTTTTAAATTACCAAGAGGTGATCACAGACTTTTAAATTTCTACAGTAGTTTTAGAGCCTCATGAATGTCAGTGAGTTTGGGAGACTAAATGCCCTGCAAGAATTTAGCATGTTGTCATGATGAGCATTCCTTTGCACTTAGTGGTATCTCTTCCTGCTGGGAATGTTTGAGGACAGCATATCTGAAATGCATTTTCTAGACTTTAGTAATTCATAGTGGGACGAAAGCCTCCTATGTAGTTTCAGTTCTCTTATACTTCAGGCTGTCTTCAGCAACGTAGCTGATTATGCTTTATGTGCCACATGTGAGAATATATGCTTTTTGCTCTGAGGCTGCTGTTTTTGTAGATGTGCTGCTGATTTTTATAACACAGTATTAATTTTCACATATTTTTTCAGTACTAAATGCATCATCTAGGATTTTTGTGCTTTCCTTATGTAAGCATGCATTCCTGGCTTGGTGCCAGCTCCATCCTTCCTTCATGTCTCTTCATTTTTTTTTGTGTATCACATGAGCCTTGAATGAAACTTGGGAAAAAATCTGCAGAAAAAGTGCAATCTGACTATATACTTAAATGTTAATGAATTGGGCCCGTGTTTTGTAATACAGTTTGCCTGAGCTCATATACAGTTACTGGCTTTTACATCTTATTTCACTCATCATTATACAAAGAGCATCCGTTTTATGTTTTTATTAATCAATATTTATTATTTAACACAAATTTTGTAGCTTTCTTTTTAAGATGTAGTAAATAAACCTTTTGTGAGGTACCTGGGGATTGATAATAAATAATTGCGTATTTTTGTGATGTTACTGAAATAATATTGTTTTTTCTTATTTAAGATGTAATAATAATTCTTTTTTAATAATTAAACTAATTTAGTAAGTGCAAGATGGAGGCGCTTTCCTACAGATTATGCTTCCACCTCAGAAGATGAATTCGGATCAAACCGTAATTCCCCTAAACATACCCGTCTACGTACCTCTCCAGCCCTGAAAACCACGCGACTGCAGAGCACTGGGACAGCAGCTCAAAGTAGCAATACATTCAAGCACAGAATAAAGGAGCAGGAAGACTACATTCGTGACTGGACTGCTCACCGAGAAGAAATAGCAAGGTTGGTTTTAAAGGAGCGCCTCTAAAATAAACAAGATTTGTACCCAACCGGTTGTATAGGTACATCTATAGAAGAAAGAGAGCTGATAGATTTTCTGTATCACTCTACTTACCATCTTCATTCACTAACTGACTGGGTAATTTAAAATTCTTCTTAGGAGAGACTGACAGACAGAACACTCATGTTACCAGCACATCTCTTTCTAGTGGAAAATGATAGTCATTTCTGGCTTCTTGTGATAGCTGGATCCCAGAATACGAAATTCTGGTTCCGTTAGTGGGACTTGCAGAAATACTTTGCGTAGAACTCTTAGTTGCTAATGGTGTAGTTCCTGAGGCTGAAGTATATCTGATTTTGTACTACCTTTACAGTCATACTGAGGTAAAATTTCAGATCAATGCATAGGTGACAGAGAGAGAAATGATTTTTCCAATGTGAGAGACCATGTTCTCATTTTAATTTTTGGTTTATCTAGACATTATTTCATATTAGATATTTCTGATTTAAATCATATGTATTCATCAAAAAGTAATTTATTTTGTTGCAAGTCCCTGAGATTAGTATAGCTTCAAGTGAACCAAGGAAAAGGTGCTCAGTTCTATATTCTGGTAACCAGTTATTCCCATATCATGCAATACCCAGGCACTGAAAACTTAAAATAGCTTGCACTAAGTAAATAAAGCTGTGTAAGTATATAAATGTTATTTAAAACTTAGATGCCAGTGTTCAGGTTCTGAACCGTCTCACAGGACTTAATTTGGAAGCCTAAACAAGAAGAGTGTTTTCCTTTTAAAGTTAATCTTAACACTATGGTCTTGCAGATGTGAAGCATTATGTTTTGCTCAGTGTGATTAATTTATTCTTTTTTGTTTCCTCCTCTTGGTAATATTTTTGTATTTCTAGTGTGATCTTTGCAAAGGGCAAATTCTTAAGGGAGTCTGATGGCATCTTGATAAATCTTGATAAACATCTTCAAAGGCATCTTCCTAAAACATCTCTCTCTTTCCAAGAATCTAAAGTTAGTGATGGATATAGGGAGGAATGTGTGTATATGGGGAAAAAACCTGAGGTTAGCCATAGCATGGCCCTTCCTCCTTATAAGTGCTGCTGAACCTCTACTTCAGTGAAACTTTTTGGCACATTTTGCTCATCTGGGAGACATTCACAGTGGAAGTAATTGACAATTTAGTCTAAACTTATTTGATGGTTAGGTTTGTGGGATTTTCCTTCCCTTGGGCTTCTTACCGTTTTCTTTATTTAGATATTGGTTTAAAATTTGTTTTGAAGGCTATGTACTTACCCTCCCTTTTTCAGCTTCTTTATTTCTAGTGGAAGTGGTGAGAGGCTCAAATCAGTATTGCCAAATTTGTGAGTGTGAATAGAAATTTCACACAAACTGCATTAAATGAGCATAGTTAAGGTTAAGAAAACTAGTGCTCAGCAGTTGAGAAATGCCGGGCTATTGTCATCTATTGTCACTGCTTCCGACACCAGTTTCTTTGGTTAGCATCTGCTAATCCCCCCTGCTCTAGGTCACTAGTTGACCTTTTCTGTGCGTCCATATCTCTTTAGTACTAATTCACAATATTGCTCTTCTGGCAATATTGTGTGAAGTTTAACTTCTGTCCTTTATAAGATAATTCTATAGTCTCCCCTCTACCATTGTCTACCTTTTTTTTTTTTTTTTTCCCTTTGCCAGCCCTCAGTCCAGCCTCTATGATCACAGTCCCTTCAAGTCTGTTTAGATTTTTTTAAAAAGGAATGATCTCATTAAAATTGGTTGATTTCAGTTGTTTTCTTGAATAACTGATCAGATTAAGCAGGTGTAAAGATAAGTTTTTCATAAAATAAATCTGCAACTGAAAGTAATGTAGAGACTGTATGACAAACATTTAATTGCATCTATGTTACTATCATATTGTATTTTAACTGACCCAGATTGACCCAGTTTGCACTTTTGTGGTGGGTTGACCCTGCCTGCTCATGCCCACCAGAGCCACTCTATCACTCCCCTTGTTCACTAGACAGGGGAGAAAAAGTATAACGAAAAGCTTATGGGTCGAGATAAGGACAGGGAGAGATCACTCACTAATTATCGTCACAAGCAAAACAGACTGAACTTAGAGAGCAAATTCATCTAATTTATTACTAAGCAAAACAGAGTAGAGGAATGAGAAATAAAATCAAATCTTAAAACACCTCCCCCCACCCCTCCCATCTTCCCAGGCTCAACTTCACTCCCAGCTTCAACCCCCACTCCCCTCAGTGGCACAGGGGGATGGGGAATGGGGGTTATGGTCAGTTCATCACATGGTGTTTCTGCCGCTTCTTCACCCTCAGTGGGAGGACTCCTCTCATCGTTCCCCTGCTCCAGCATGGAGTCCCTCTCACGGGCTACAGTCCTTCACGAACTGCTCCAACGTGAGTCTCTCCCACGGGGTGCAGACCTTCAGGAGCAAACTGCTCCAGCATGGGTCCCCCACGGGGTCACAAGTCCTGCCAGCAAACCTGCTCTGGCCTGGGCTCCTCTCTCCACGGGTCCACAGGTCCTGCCAGGAGCTTGCTCCAGCATGGGCTTCCCATGGGGCCACAGCCTCCTTCAGGTGCCTCCACCTGCTCTGGTGTGGGGTCCTCCATGGGCTTCAGGTGGAATCTCTACACCCCCTCATCCTTCCTCCATGGGCTGCAGGGGGACAGCCTGCTTCACCATGGTCTTCACCACGGGCTGCAGGGGGATCTCTGCTCCGGCACCTGGAGCACCTCCTCCCCCTGCTTCTGCACTGACCTTGGTGTCTGCAGAGTTTCTTACATCTTCTCACTCCTCTCTCTGGCTGCAAAAGCGCTCTCTAACTGTTTTTTTTTCCTTCTTAAATAGGTTATCACAGAGGCGCTGATTGGCTTGGCCTTGGCCAGCAGTGGGTCTGTCTTGGAGCCGGCTGGCATTGGCTCTGTCAGACACAGGGGAAGCTTCTAGCAGCTTCTCACAGAAGCCACCCCTGTAGCCCCCCCCACTACCAAAACCTTGCAACTCAAACCCAGCACAACTTTTCATGGACTCTACAATTTATAGATGTGTTAATAAAATTGAAAACTGGAAAGAGGTGTTTGAAAAAAATTAATAGAATAACTAAATTTAATCTAAAACCACTTTGGCCTGGAGGAATATACATCCTCAGAGTAACAGGAACTTTGTGTATATTTTATTTAAGGATTTTAAAGTATCATTACAAAATAAACCGACTCAGTGTGGGAAGTGTGACATAGTAGACGAAGCATAAAAATGTTTTTGGTAATCCAGCAGTTCAGAACTCTTACAGGTGTCTTTGAAGTATTCCTATTTCATTGTGTTTTTTCTAATACTATGGGTATTCTTTCACTACAGGTAAATAAGAACTAGAGTTCCAGTTTGTTGTAAAAAAGATGGTCATGCTCTCCTCGTCCCAAGCCCAGTGTTCTCACCTTTTCCCTTGCGTTGGAAACTGTGTCTGTCCCTTATGTAACTGTGTAGCTGTGGGAGTCTGCTCACTGGGCGAATCTAATAGCCACATTTCCTGGAGTGTGTGTGTGGGGGGTGTTAGGGAATTGAGGTTTCTTTTAGTTTTGCATCTCTGAATTGATTTGCCTTGTATGATTGCTAAGGCTGATGCAGGAAGCAGTAGAAATTTGCAAGGCAACCTACTGTTGCACCAGAGTAAATAGTGTGTCCCTAAAGGCTAAGTCTCTTATCCTTGATTATACTAAAGGTACTCCTTATATTTAAGCAATACTTCCTCTTTCTAAATGTTAATGTAGAATGACTTGAAAACTTCATTTATGAAGAGTCAGGCTCAACTCTCAGCTGGTTTCTAATTTTCTTTTTCATAGTGCTTTTTGTTTAGTGCTCTATCTATATTGTTTCTAGACTGAAACATTAGTGAGTACTGACTGTAGTTTACTATCACATTGACACTGATTCCAGATTTTGCTCACTTGACTAGTGTTTGACTGTGATAATTGTCTAACAAGTTGCTTGCCATCCATGTCAGAGTTGTTTATTATGATATTTTCAGGATTCATTTGAATTCATTTTTATGTAAACATCTGACATTTTATGTAATTTTGATTGCTTGGTAAGAACTCAATTGAAGTGGATGTGGCATGTTGAAGCATTGCTGATTTCTGTCGCAAATTATAGATTAAAATTGACTCAGAAGATATAGTAATTACGTTAAATTAATTAATGTCATAGCAGGCACTTACCATATTTTAATTTATTAAAATGAGCAATTGACTTTATTTCTGCTTTAGTGTTCCAGTCTTTGATAGTTTGACTTCAGAAATACTGTCTTGAGTGGTCACGGGCAATTGCCGCATATTCTTTTTACAGCCTTCTCCCAATTATATGTGTATTTGTGCTGCACAAGGTTGCACTTTATTGTGGGTTGCTGAGGGTTAGCCACAAAATTCAGCGTTGGGATTTGACTGAAATTTCTCTAATTATGTTTGCCTTTCTAGTTTAAATTCTGCTCACTCAGTCTTAAACTATCTCTAGGTCAATGGTGTCCATTCTTTTTTACTTGAAGACAATGTGAAAATAAAGAGGAGAAAGAAGCTCACCTTTAGCAAGCACTGGCCAGCACGGTGTTCATCGCTGTCAAGTGGCTGTGCAATTCCTTCCACTTAAGCAGTGGGTGCTGCTGTTCAGAGTCCTTGGTGGTGCAGAATTAGCACTGTTGAGTTCTGTGCCTTCACTCCTCTCAGACAGAAGTATGAAAGGGGATCACTTGGTGGGCTGCTCTGAATTCTAGGTCTTCTGAACTGCTTAATCCAAGCTGGAGATTAAGGATGCCATAGTTAGTAGGAGGCTTTTAGCTTTGGCTTTGGTTTTTTTCCCCTCCTTCTTTTGGGGTGTCCTGGGGAGGAGTAGCACAAGCAGAGCTAGGCAAGCTTCCTCCGTGTGCTGAGCAGAATACAGAGCAGAGCTATTTTGTGACATGGCAGATCAGAAGAAAGGGAAAAGAAATCTTCAGCTGAGAAGTCAGATGTATTTATGTAGTGCTATCATATCCAGATTTTTACAGGCATGTTCTGTTTTTCCACCTAGAAAGCTTGTCTCGATTAAATTTGAGGATTTAGGGTACTGGTCTGGAATTTCAGACACATAAGCAGCTTGATCTGAGCAAGCTGCAGAGCTGCTGGATAATCACAGGTCCTGAAGCAGTTCTTTGCAAGTAGGTAAACTGAGGTATAAATTAAATGTGTTCTGGACATTTCAGATTTACTGCACGTACACAGGTCATCTGTGCAGTATTTTCAACGTATTTCCAGTGCATCCCATGTGTGCATGTTGCACGAAGAAAACGAGGATGCATTGTCTTCTGAGATTGCCTTCTACCTTCTTCATCTAGAAAGGCATGTTATTAAAATTTAAAATTTTGCTTTTATGGTTCTACAAATACACTTTCAAATTTAGAAGGGCATGCACACTTTCATAGCACAGTTGTCAGGAACTAGAACTTAGAAGCTCAAAGGCTGCAGGTTGGGCTCTACTGATCCAGAAGTATTTGTAGGGGAGAATGTAACACTGTCTTTATTACTAGGATCAGTCAAGATCTGGCTCTCATCGCACGGGAAATCAACGATGTAGCAGGAGAGATAGATTCAGTGACTTCATCAGGCACTGCCCCCAGTACCACAGTAAGCACTGCTGCCACCACCCCTGGCTCTGCCATAGACACTAGAGAAGAGGTAGGAGATCTTCATGGAGAAATGCATAAGGTTCTTCCTTTTCTTTATTTCTTTTGCTTTTAGCATTTTGCATAGCCTTTTTTAGTTATTTCCACTCAACCCGTATGCATGATCTCCACTTTGTTTTTTGATTTAAAGTTCCTTTACGTTTCAACGAACAATCCGGAAATTGTTCTATGAACACAGCTTGTCAAAAGGATGCATACTATCTGTCTGTCTCTTTTTTTCCACGAAACATAGGACAAGATAGTTATTTGTTTCTTACTTGTCTGTAGCCTTAGATACTGTTGGATAGTATCTAAGTGCATTTAAAGATACTAGTGTGTATGCACGAATATATACAAATGTATGCATTTAATACTTTGCATAGCTATTAAAAACAAAAAAGTCCCTCTTTTCACAGGTGACATACAAGTTTCATCTTCTGAACACTGAAATACTTAGGTACCGTCAGTTAACAATAACTTTAGATTTTCTTTCTTAATAACATTGTCAAAAACTGCCTTGAAATAAGTTTGCCTAGTGCTTCTAATAATTCTTATTTTCTTTGACTGTCTCTGGTGTGCTCTTCTATGAATATATTGACTAACTTGTTCTAGTAGCCATCACAGGTCTAATGCTGGTAAACATGTTAATCTGAATTTCAATCACTTTCTACCATATTACAATTCACCCTAATATGTTGTAAATGTTTACTGCATTTTTTTCTTCATACTATTCCTTTCAAAATGTGTTTATTCATTTTTGTGTGCATAAAGTTTGGTTAATACATTAGTTTACTGTGTGTAGTATAATACTGTCTTTTTCTGTGGAAAAAAAGATATAAACAGTGATAAGAAAAATTACAACTGCACTCACATAGTTTTTTTTAATTCTCATCAACTTACAGCTAAACTTTAAGGAAATAGAGTTCTCATTTTCTCAGATCCAGTTAGATCAGTCTGATTTTTATATGATTAAATAATTATTTTCTTGTCTAAAACCTATTGTACAGTGTGTACATACTGCAGGTGGCAGTATCTCCTTTAAGTAGGTATAAGTGTTTCTGTAACGCTATGACTAATCTGGAAAAAAACCTAAATTTGATAGTACTGTGCTTAATTCCACAGATGTATCCCAGTAATTGAAGGAATAAATTATTCAATACCAGTTTATAGGTAACTATTGTGTTAACTGCCCGTAAGCAAAATTTCTGTGGGGTAGTGTAATTTTGCCATGTATGTCTGGTATTTGGAGGGGGGGGAAGGTATTGTTACATAAGAGATGCATCATTCTATACTCTACAGGACAACAGAATGATTTTTATTAGATAGGCTTCTTGTAAACTGTTTCAGAAGAAAAAAATATTAATCTGATTTTTGCATGCATCCAGTAGGTTTCATAAACTGCATTTTTCTTTTACTCCTTAGTTGGTTGACCGAGTATTTGATGAAAGTCTCAATTTTAGAAAAATCCCTCCACTAGTGCATGCCAAACCACCGGAGGGGAATGGTCGACCCAATGATGCTAGGCCTCAGATAACAGATGCCCTCGATCCTCCAACAATTACCCGGAGAAGGACTTGGAGCAGAGATGAAGTAAGTACACAACAGGATTCTCTCTAGTACTGTGTCCATTTTAAGCTTTTAAAATTTTTCCCCACTTAAACTTCTAGAGATTATCCTTTCTTTCCTACCTGTAGCAGGTGGCATTAATACTGGAAAAAAAATTTGTGTATTATTTCATTTGCAAAATGTTCAAATATGTTTGTTTGTATATGATAGTAATTAGAACACAAGTATGATTTTTTTAATGTTTTTTTATTTAGTTCCCATTAAACTAATAATATCCTTTTTTAATAAAAACTTATTGCAGGTTATGGGGGACAGCTTGCTATTGTCCTCAGTCTTCCAATTTTCTCGCAAGATAAGACAATCCATAGACAAAACAGCTGGCAAAATCAGGTGGGTTTTTAAAAATTATTGTTATTACTGAAAATATTCTGCTCTCATCAACATTCCCACTAGTAGAAAAGATATGTGTAATACAGATAGAGCAAATGTATGTAGTAGCAACTTGTGTTTTTAAAAAGCAACGTTACCTGTGGTTTTTTGAGCGTTCAGAAAGATTTGGGATGAATATTTTTTCCATTATTGCTTGTGTGTATTTCACATTATATGAAGATAAATATCAACAGAGTTTACACGGACAGAACGATATCCATCATACTTCTGGCAGAGGAGCGGTTCCTGCATAAAATGTCATAGTAGCTAACAGGAGCAATAGACATGTCAAAAATGGTAACATGTTGCTCTACCAGGAGATCCATTTAACTTGAATGGGAGCACAACCATTTGGTGACCACTTTGGTTGACAAGAATAGATGAAAATTCTAAATACAAAGTTCAGGCTATAATGTATAATTCACATGTCCTTCGTCATGTCTCTGTACAGTTAACCATTTGAAAATAGAGTACGTTAAAAATAAGAAATTGATTTGGATGAACTTCATGGTATAATTTTCTGAATGTGAGAAAATATAAGGTCTGTAATTGATCAGTTTGTCTAGGAAGTGTCAGATATTGAAATCTTAGATGGGTGACAGATTAATCACCAAATCACAAATTTATTTCAGTATAGGGTGATGTAACTAGTAAAAGCAGCACAATACTAACGTATCTGAAGATTGTATTCTCATGGGAGTACCAAAAAAGACTTGACCATAGAAATCAAGAACAAAAAGAATTATCTATATAAATTGGTAAAAACTATAGGTTATCTGCTGTTTCTAGTCCTGCTATTTCTAGTAGGAAGAGTATCACTGAGTGAAGCATCAGGTTGTTAAAAGCCTGCAGCCCATTCTTACTAATTCTGTTCTAAGGGGTTTCATGTGTTGTTTTTACTGGTGGTTACAGGTAACATTTGTGAGTACCTTCTTTCTGCTCTCTCGGAACATGGTCCTGGAATGATGTTGATCTCAATTCGTTTTTTCCAACTACATTTTGGGGCTGCAGGATTATAATACTGGAAATACGCCATTTGCTTCTTGTCCCACTTTGGTTTCCCCAGATCGTACTTTTATGTATCATACATATTTATATACATCATATTTATTTAAATCTCCTTAAACAAAATACATAAATGTCTTTTGCTATGTGAATTTCAGATACAAATGAGTTTGTGAAATGCAGGTGTACAATATGGCTACTCTCAAAAGCTGTGCCAATTAACAGAGTTAAACTTCATTATGCAGAATTTATTATAAATTATACAAAAGTTCACAACTTGTTCAAGTTGAATCAACATCTGAGTGCATGCTCTCATTTACTTTAATAGCTGATCTCAAAAAATGAGCAAATAATTACATGCAAAGAGGCACTTAAGCTTGACCATTCTTTGATAGTCATTCTAAAAGGCATTAGAAATTTGGAAATAGAAACAAAATATTACATTCCATTTTGTTTTGAGCATAATCCTCTGGGAAAATACAGTGAGATCCATAAAGAACTCTGCTTACCAATATTTTTTTTTTCCTTTTAAAGCTGCATCATTGGAACAAGAATCTTGCTTATTGACTGACTTATTTGTGGTAGGCATCTAGGACAATATGTATCTTAAAATGCCTCAGAAGCAGTAGATAGTAGATACGCCACTTTTTGCATCATTTTGAATTTTCTTGATGGTTGGCAGTTTCTGATCTGTAAATGTGTTGCTAGCGCATCTGGATTTTACTTAACATAAAAAACTTGAGTTCAATACAGTGAGTTAAAACAGATTTATGTATGCAAATTCATCCTGAGAAAAGCAGGTAACTATAAAATCAAGTCTTACACTTTTCTGATTAATTTTCTGAGCTTAAAAGGTAAGTCAGCTACATTATAATGAACGTAATAATGATGTGATCATGTATGATTATAAATTAAAGCATACCTGTAAACATTTTATATACATTTAAAGAAAGTGGCATTGCTCATTTCTGTAAAAATATAGTGGAGAAACTTTCATTAATAAGTAACTATTTAGTATATTCCCCAGACCTGTGATCAAAACTTCCTTTCCCTGCTACTCAGAATGGATTTGAATAATATGATGTTATTCATAATATCATTAATATTTTGAATCGGTAAACCAATAGTTTTACAATTGTTTTTTTAGAAAGCATATAAGGCAGCTAGGACCTATTACAGATTTTACCTTAGCTTTGTTTTGAGGTATGTGAGTTCAATTAACTGATGCACTTCTACTCCTTTTTCTGGAGTTAAGCCGGTTAAAATTTCTGCCCAGAACAGATACAATGAGAATCAGTCAGGATTTGTCAAGCTACCAGTTGTGTATTTTTTCCAGAGTGCTTGAACCTGAACGGAGAGGAGAAATTTTAGAGGCATCAATAAGAGTAAGCCAGTAGCCCTGACTGTGTTTTAGAAGTCCTCCATCAAATTTTCTTGTTCACCAATGTAAACCCCTTTCCTGAGAACACAGACACTATAGGGCAATTACGGTCCGTACAAATTTCATCATACATGTTAAAAAATTGCATCCTATCTAGGTCCAAATGGAGAAAGACATGCTTCCTGTGAATGTGAACACTCTTCTTTCGGTAGTATGTTAGTTGCAGTAGCTAGCTTTACAAAAAGACCAGTTTCACTTTGGCTAAAGTATTAAGAACATAAATATTTTCAGTCATTCTTGACAAGCATATCTCTCAGAAATTAAAATAACCTAAAATCAATCAAAAATAAATTAGTATGAGGACAAAAGGTAATCTATATCTTTTTGTCTGACTAGTTTCCTCCCCACTTCATTAGAGCTGCCATTTCTGTTTTCTAATTTATAGATAATGTTCCGAGTTCCCCTGAGTTCTGTCACCGTTCCTCCCTTATATTAAGAAGTAGGATTGAGAGAAGCTTTTAATGCTGTATTCCTCACCTAGATTCTCCTAGTGCTGGCCAAAATGGGTTTTTCCCCCCAAGTCCTAGCGTGGTGTTCAGATTGAACCAGATTCAAGTGCCTGATTCTTTCCTTTCACCAAATCCTCTGTATGTTTGTAATTTTCTTCAGAATAAGGTCATGGCAAAAATTCTGCAGCATTCTTGCCATGTATCCTATAAGCTGTTCTTTCCTAACAAATTATTGTAGTGGCTTCTCAGGCAGCAGATATGCAGTTTGTTTGCTTTTCTATATTTTGTATGTTATAATGAGTTTGCACGAATTATCAGAGGTGATGGAGGGAAGAGGTAAGTAGGTTTTGCAGTGAGAAGACCTACATGGTTTTATCAGTGGTCTACAATGTAAATGCAGTGTTATTGGCTTGCTTTGCAGTCAGGCAAAATCTAAGCAAAGCATTCAGGTCAGTGCAGGTGCTACTTGTCAGTCTTGGCAGTTTGCTGGGCATCCTGCAAAGTGCAATGAAAGAAAAATGGGGACTGAGCACAACCAAATAAAAAAGTTCAGGCAGATTTGCCCTAGAAAGTAGGGAAAGGAAAGAGCAGAAGATGGCAAGCATTTATAAATATGGTCTTTTAATGTACAGAGTATGGTTAGAAGGAGAAGGAGCAAAGGAGAGAGAGATGAAGACCCCCCCCAGGATATTAAAATGTACTAAATGAAGAATTGAAAAAAATGTTGTAAAAAGTAAATAGACTTTCTAAAATTATAGCAAAACCAAATTGGCCTGTCCAGTTTATAGTGGAAATAATAACATTTTTTAAATTACTGTTTTCATTTTTTCCTTTTTTTTTTTTTAAATAAAATGACCTATGAAATGGAAAGCTTTCAAATTGTAAGAGAAGTAAGAACGTTATCTCTAAAAGAGAGTAAGACTGAAAACACCACGTACACAAGCGAAGGCATTAATCACATACATAACAATAGAAGTGTTTTAATATAACGTGAATAAGAAGGTAAATGAAAAAAACAGTGTCATAGTAACTTCTATATTTTTCTTACTAGTGCTGTTTACTGCTACATAAAGCCTTATTTTCTATGTTCCTGCTGATTTCCAGAGTGATATAAATGCTACTAAAGTATGGAAAATATAGATCCTCTGTATACTGAATCCAAATATTTCCAGGAGTTGCCTGGTTTTTAGTGTAAGATCCTATAAAGGATTTAATTGGCTCTGTTTTTCATTTATTTATTTAAACTCACCAGTTTCAGGCAAGTCCTAAATTTTCCATTGTAATTGGACTTTCTGGTTTCCAGGTTTGCAGTTGTACAGCTTCGCAAGCTTTTGCACTCCCTTCCAGAACATAAAAGCAATCTTGTCAGATCTCTGATGATCAACTTTATGACACTATTTAAGGCCATAAAGTGCTTCACGTTTTCTTCACTGTAGTTTTGATTACTTTTAATTTATTTTTTCCTTCCCCAAGAAGAAGTATCTATTAATGTTTACTCTTTGTATGCTTTGTACATGAATACACTAAAGTCACTTGCGGGAGTGGTCATTTGCCTCAATCCCATGACATTGTGTCATTAGAGTAGCACTTTTCGCAGTGAAACATCTGACAAAAACATGTTCTGAAGCAGCAGCGAGTGAAGACCTCAAAGACAGAGGAAGAGTTAAAGCAGCTTCTGGAGGGGCTGTCTATGGACATCCGTGTACTGATAAGATAACACAGGGTACACATTTTGACAAACTAGACTTTCTTGAAGGGATTATAATAAATAGAGAGTGGGATTTTCCATAGGGTATCAATAACTGAAGAAAGATTAACAGAAACGCAGTACTAATTCTCCCATCTTTCTTTCAAATTCTTAGTCTTTATGAGATAAAAGCTATCATGAAGTTCTACCTTAAAAAATATTTCCTCAGAGACGAACTTACACTAATAACTTCTTTAAAATGTACTACTTTTTGGTCATAATTTTAAATTGGTTGGTTTGTTTGTTTAGCAGTTTTACTGCAGCTATTCTTGTACTCTGAAATACCAATTAGACGAGAAGTGGATTTGGATTCCTCTGTCATCATGGCGTCACTTAAAAAAAATGAATACCCAGACCTTAAATACCATACATTTATTTTTTTTCAGTTGTGCAAATGTAGATAGTTTAAATGATCTTTATGATATGACAATGAAAACAAAAATTATTTATCACAGCAGGGAAGCAAAACATTAAGAATGGGGAATCTGAATTTTTCATCTGAAAATTCAGACTCTATGGTTGGATTCTGTCAGTTTTCAATATTTCAGATTATAGTTTTATTCAGTGCTCCCTATGCTGCTTTCTCATCTCATTTATTTAATCTTTCAATTTTAGTTTGTTTATTTCTGTCTATTTTAAACATATTGTTCTTGAATTTCTTTCTTCTAGAATATTATTTAAGGACAAAGACAGAAATTGGGATGAAATTGAAAACAAGTTGCGAGCTGAAAGTGAAGTTCCTATTGTGAAAACATCAAGCATGGTATGAATAGTTATCTTTTCTGGATTGAATGAGCCTCTTATCTAATTTCTAAATCATCAGTGGAGGAATGTGATATTTTCAATGATAGGAAGACAAAAAACTTTCAAATTATTTATTTGGACATTTGGTATATTTCAAGAATAAGCCTAATCTTTTTTAATAATTACTAAGACTTACTATCTTATAAAGAAAGAGTCTTAAGTGATTGTTCAGGGGAAAGTCTCAGAAAAAGAATGCAATAAAAGGGATACAAACTATATGTAGACCATCAGTACTTTTGTGTAACAAAAGGTAACAACCACTAGTTTGAATGTTGAATTGCTTTTGAATGAACTTGTTTAACAATCAAAAGACTATTTTACCTACTGGTTATTAGTACTCGATATAAAATACTTAGTACTATTAATAATGATTATTAATATTTGAATAAATAGTTGTATTTTGCTATATGTGAATGAAAATAATCTCAAGGCACATTGCAATTAAAGCACTCTTCAATGAAAAAGAATCACATTGATTTTGTGTGAAAGTGATAACTGTTGGGTACCAACTGCAACTTTAGTTGATTCATGTAGTCTTCTACACCTTCCTGATGAGGGCCATTTTGTGACCACGCTGTGTGACAGCATGAGGGCTTTCTAGTACACTTCTCCTCTGCTTCTACACACAGAGCATGGGGCTTGAAAAACATCTCTGCATGTGAGAACGGGTGGAGAGTCTAGTTACATTATCCTGTCTGGAGTATCGTGCTGTTAAAGATGTCAACTTACAGAGGCAGTTTTCTTTTCTGATGGAAAGATGGGAGCAGAAACTCCTTCTGACATACTTTGTACGGGACTGCTCAGAAGCAAAATGTCAACACATTTCCTCTGGCATTGAACTGGCTAGCACTTCTCTCTTGGCTCATTATAAGTTATTAAACTCATCCAAATTGATTTTTCCTGGAAGTATTAAAAAGTTGGCCCATCATTTCTGCAGAATGGTATATTTTTTAAGAGCAATCATTAGAAACTGACAGGTTTTTGGGTTTTTGAAGTTTAATTAAGCAAGTTACCCATGGAAGTTCTTAATTTTAGAAATACGATAAGGAGTTTCTCTTATCCTACCCATTTCCAGAATAAGATCAGAGTTTGGCTTTTTATATTCTAAGTGCTATGAATATGTGGTTTTAAGGCATTCTTTAAAAAGGCAAAAGATTAGTTGTATATATATTCCTAAGTTCAGCATTTTACAAAATTTTTTTTCAATGCATTAAAGCATCTCACATTGTTTGAAAGTATGGGTTTTTCTTTGTCTATGCACTGATTTTCAAGTTTCTGCTCAGTTTTCAGAGCAATATATTGTTCAAATCCAGTACTAAAGCAGTGCTTATTTTTATCACAGAATGTTATTAAAATTAACAGAGGACAATTGTAGCCAATGTTTGTTTTGTCCTTGGGACATTTATGTCCAGCTCAGATGTGCAGTCTGCTTAAAGATAATCACTTTGTAAAATCCAAGGGAATCAATCTCTTTGCTACCCACAAAAATCACATTACTTAGTACAGAATGGGTTTCTGAAATGGGTTAAATGGGTTTCTGAAATCAGTGCCTTTGAAAATTCTCAGCTTTTGAAGACCACTGGTAGCTCTCCTCAGTAGCTGGATTAACAGTACCCTTCAGTGTTGGATCTTTCAATTGTAGGATTTACATATTTATAATTTAAGATATGGTACATTTATTGTCGTGCTTCTGAGTGCGTTGCTGTGGCTACATCTGTGTTAGCAAGTAGTGCAGCACAGAGGAGAAAAATCTGTAAGGCAAGAGTGCTGAGGACCCAACACTGGTGTGCAGGGTCTCGTGGGCACCAGGTCCGGTGGTTGCAAAATCCCAAGGCAGTCATCTTACTGTTCTGACTCACGTCTGAAGAAGATTATAAATCACCCTGTTCCATTAATACTGTGTTCATACTGTTACTTCCCCCCATTTCTACAGAACCATGACATCTGTGCTTGAGAAGTAGTGCAGGCAGATGAGCAAGGGACAGAGTGAGGTTTTGTTGATCCTAGCAATCAGCCAATGCAGAGGAGCTCATGATTTCTGAGTGGGCCATGGCTGTCCAGCCTCAAGCACCCCTGCCTGGGACCTGTGGGGGACATTGCTGGGCCACCACCAGCAAGGGAGGGGGTTCTTGATGCCAGGAGGGACAACCCAAATAGCATATTGCAAAGGCTGGGGAGAGCGATTGTTTACTACTGCTAGGTAGTTTCAGTCTCGTTTTTTCCATACATTTTTCAAACACGTTTGTTTCTTTCCCAGGAAATATCATCAATCTTACAGGAGCTGAAACGAGTTGAGAAACAGCTGCAAGGTACAAATCTTTTTTCACTTTTCTCTTTCATTGTTGCTTGTTTAAATTTTTTTAAATAGGGATATATATATCACAAAAAGTTACCACATTTTATTAAAATATATTCACAGTATCAGTTACGTACATTAATATCATATAATTGCTGGCACATTTGGCAAAGAAGCATCACTGAATTATTTTAAAACAGAAGATTGATGATACCTTTTTATATGGGTAAGAAAAGGCTCAACTAAAAGTAGAATAGTCCAGAGAATCCCAAAGGAATTATTTGCGAAATATTCTTAACAGAAATATTTTCTGTGGGTAAATATTGAAGAGTGGGTGATAGAGAATCCTGAGGTTAAGGCTTTATAAACTAGTCCTTGCACATCAGTAATACCCTCACGTGTAGCACAGTTCAGTATAAGGAATGCACTGGGACCATAATCTATAGGAAATCTCAAAAAAAACAACTTCATCTGATACAATAAAATGAAAATTTAGGATGAGCTCTTGACATTTTCCCTTCACACTACTGAATCCACTCTTTGTAACTGTATGTTGTGCTTACAGAGTCTGCTATTTAGACATACATTCTGTTTATCAAAATCAACTTAAAAATTGAGTATATTTTTAAAAGAAGTTGCAGTCTTGTTTGTGTATTGTTTATACTTAGTTTATTGTTTAATTTGGTATGGTCAAATGGATTAGTCGTCCATGCCTATACACGATCGTTATTGTATTTGTTGTAAATTTCCTATATTTGTTATTTTTAGTATTCAAATTTAATCCTACAATAAAATGTTTTTTAAAAGAATGTTTCGGGATGAATCATTAGACACCTCTAGAGACAAATTAGTATTTGTTTCATGCTCAGCTATAGTTAAAAATTATTGGTAATAAATGTAATAAAAACTTGTTTTATTACAAATTATATTGTGGTTAGAGAACATAACAAAGAAATAAGGCCCAGAGAAAGAGGCCAAATCATTCGCTTGTGTACACAGTGGTGTTCAAATAGATGTTAGTACAGTTAATAGTACGGTAAAATGAAATTGTACTTGGTGCTTCAGTGTGCCCTCACTATGGGGAGGGAGAGGGACAATAAGTCCATCGCTTATGTATTAAAAAGGATAACTGATTGATCTTTTATATAAAATTCATTCAATCATGGAAGTAGCAGCTATGGATATTTGGGGCAGGGTGGGGTGGAACGAAGCATAATAGAATGCTAATATTAGAGAAAAAGACCCTTAAACATGACTAAAAATCCCATCTTTTGGTCCCTATAAGCTAATCATAGACTGTTCGTCATCTCTCCTGTCCATCAGGCAGTGTTTAGTTTGTGCAGTTTCATTTCCTCTAAACTTTTGGTACACGTAAATGCTTTTAAATATATGTAGCAGCTACATAAATGTTGGATACACCACTCCTTTGTAGTGAGCAACACACGTAAAAGCTCATGTCTGTCATCATAAAAATAAAAGTGTTAAACCAGGATTTTCGTACTTTTTATGGTAACAGAAAATTGTATTTTTTATGGTTTCTTCCCTATCCCTTTCATCTTTTCTTGATTGCTTAGCAATTAATGCTATGATCGACCCTGACGGTACCCTGGATGCTCTGAGCAACTTGGGATTTGCCAGCCCCATCTTACCAGCTCAGCCGAAGCCGAAGTCCAGTCCCGTTTCCCAAAGTACCCACCCTCAAGTGCAGCCCACCTGCCAGCCCGAAGCCCGGGCTCTTCGACCTGCCGCCGTCCCTGTTGCAGCTGAATTTGAGAATGCTGAATCTGAGTCAGATTTCAGCATACATTTCAATAGGTTTAACCCAGATGGGGAAGAGGAAGATGCCACCTTGCGTGAGTGACATCTCAGTGTTAATACAAAAACCTTTCATGTGGAATGTTTAGGAATAAAGAAAAAAATATAATATTGGTTTTATAATTTAAAAAAGAAAGGCTTGGTCAAACAGCAGTTGTTTTATTAAAGCAGTTTTCTTTAACTGTGATGCTTTGATTGTCACACAAATCCTTTTCAAATCATAAAGATATGCATAGATACCAGTGTAGGAAAGCAGATTGTGGCAGGTTTGCCCTTTGTGGTTGTGTGCTTTGCAAAAGAATTATTATATCAGCAGTTTTCCCTTAATAGATTTATTTCTTTTTAAAAGCCATGCAAGCAGTCTAACATTTAATGTTATTGAAAACCCAAATCTCTTTGCCAAACTGCTCTAATGAATGGACTTCCTCCGCTAAAGTTTGTACAGAACTGTTGAACAGTTAATTTGATTCTGAATTAGATGATTTATATAGGAAACATTATCTTTGGCTACAATGACACATTACTGCAAAAGGTAAGACAGATTTCAGAAAGCATTCATTCTTGTGTACTGAAAATCTCAAACAGTTCTGGGATTTCTATAACCTAGTTGCTGCATAAATTGTCTTGGGGTTTACAAAATTCACATATTATGTTTGCACTAAGATTTGCTGGGAGTGAAAGGTGAACATATCAAATATCATTAAACAGCAGGCAGTGTTTCGGTGTACATAGAAAACTGATAATACTGTACTTGTATTATCATTGCAGTGTTTTAATCCACTTTCTGAAGGGACTATTTGGCACTTTTTGATCTTCTTCAAATGTCTTTTTGATGTTAATGAAAGTAGAAGTATTTCATATCTCATTTCTGTCCAAATGTTTGTTGAAACTAGGAAACAAATTTAAGCATACAGCAATGTGGGACATTTTAAAGCATATTAAGGCAAATGGGCTCTCACCAATTCAAATGCAACATAAGCTGATGGAAGAAGTTACTGTTTCTTGGAATGATCATGAGATGTAAAATTTTCTTTAGGGGACTTGGAAATAGAGTTGTCATAATTTGCTTGATCAATAGATGCACTCCCAAGCAAATTATTTTATTTGCTTCTGTATATTTTCCTGTAGTCTTGCTAGTAAAGCTGTCTCTGTCTTACATATTTAAAAGGATTCTGGAAGATGACTGCTAAAGTAGACATTTTGCTTATACCACTGAAAAGCAAGTCTATTTAAAGTTTCCTATATAAGCCTATTTTCCTTATAAGTTGTCCCAGTAACTTAACATTTGGAAATAGTAGTAAAAATAAAAGTGAATTACTTTGTATTTCCAGAACACTGTAACGTGGAGGAATGTTATATTTCTGTTAAATGTAACTAATAGACTGGAATTTTCCTATGTTTGCATCAGTCTCTATATATTAAGGTTAAAGATACAGTTTTGCAGCTTTTATGAAATGGTCTTTAATATTTCAGCAATAATCCTATATGACATTTGTTTAAAAAAAAAACTACTTTCTGTACACTTTTAAATTGTACAGGCTTTCAGAAGTCAGTAAGAGTTGGACCAGTTAATAAAAATGCAAAAACTTTTTTTGTAGAGATGTAAAAACAAAACCACTAATCTGTTGTATAATGGATTTCATATTTTCTTTAAAAAAAAAAATTAAAAGCAGACAGCCTTCATGTATGACTCAATATGCGCTGCTCCAGCTAACTGTGGAAGCCTGAACTACACGAGTTTACAGAGGCTACAAGAAAAGTTTTAGAAGGTGCAGAAGGGCAAAAATAAATTGAAACTAGAGCTAGGTGTTGAAAAACGAGTGTACCAAACCATCACCATAATTCCTTCTTTTGTTTAATGCTTGGGAACATAATTTTTCCACAGACTCGAGTGGAAAGCAGGAAATGGCTAGGAAGGATTAAAGGTGCAGGCTCGTCATGCGAGATTCTGTTTGTGTTCTTTCAGGCGTTTATACCTTTACGTTCTGTAATAAGCATTTTGCATTACTATGTTCTTATTTTGTATGAACATGTTCTCCTTATTTATTTTTGTTACAGTTATTATGTATGTTATTTTGTTATATGCATTTACAACTCCATTTTTAAATAAAGTGTTTCTGGAACTTTACGAATGCGTGAATATATAAATGAGAGCTGGGAAGTTCACCCAGTCTTTCTGCAGTCGAACTTCCCTTTCCTGAAATAGGAAATGACATTTTTTCATAAACATCTTATCTCTGGAAGAAGTTACATGATTGCCACTGCTGCATCATCTATTCTGTGCTGACAGTATTGGCTGGCTTTCCCATACTCAGGTTCATTTCCACGCTTGAATTGATTTTTGTGTGCGCAGCTAGAGGCAAAAGCAATCCAGTATGCCAATCTTCAAATAGTGACTGTGTTTCCCTTTGTAGAATGGAAGTAAATGAGGTTTAATGCACCTGCCAGGTGCAACAGTAGATGCTTTTCAGACTGCTTTCCTTCTGCTTCATAGATTGGAGGACTTTACTGAACATTCTAATTTGGCTCCAGACCGGTGCCTTTTTTTCTTCTGCCCCAGCTTCGACTCCATACGTACTTGCCTGCAAGACACTAAATTTCCTCTTCTGTGGCTAGCTTCATGTGAGAACAAAACTGTGAGTTTACTGTAAAGCTCCAAGAATTTCTTCCCAGGTTTGGCATTTCAGCGTTGCCAAGCTTTGCTGTGACTTGGCAGCAGCCAGCTCTCATCTTGCTTCTGTGCACCTGTGTTCCCTTTGCATCCCCAGCCAGGTGGTATTACGGCCGCACTACAGGCACACAGTAACACTCAGTAGCACTTGGCTCTCGAGGGCAGGAGATTTTTACCAGTGTTCAGAGATGCCAGTTTGGTATAGTCAAAGATGCGGACAAGTTAGAAGGACTTTCCAGGTGCTCGGGACTGTTTCATATTCTCCAACTTCAAGGGCTGCTATTGTTTCCTCACTTGTTGCCAGTGTCCCTCTACCTTGGCAGATGAAGTCAGGGGAATGCAGTTCTGGGTTAATATTCTCATGCGCAGAGACCCATTTCTGTAAGCGATGATGTAGCATTTTGTTATTTCTTCCCACGTAATATTTTCATCTATCCACTATATTTAGAGCCAAGGTTATGCAGAGATGTTTTTCAGAAGTACTTAAGAAATCTAGCCAGATTGCATCAGTCCCCTGCTTCCTTTTGACATCAGCAAGCAGGGCTGACGTGCAGTGACACAGAGAAAGCAGAGTTCAAGCCACCTCTTATCAGCACTGTGGTTCCCCTCTTAGCTACATGCTCTGATCTAATTATACACCCAACAAATAACTTGTAATGACCCATCTAGTTACAGCATACAGAAATGAAGCTAAGAGTGTAATTTGCGTGTGCCTGACCTGCTAATAGCAAGATGGTGTTTCCCTGCGGCATGTACGTTGCACCAAAGGCAACTGGTACGTCGGTCTCAGAAGAGAATGCTGCTTCATACCAAAAACTGAATTTCAGTCAATGCCTGTTGGAAGGCCATTGTAATTTTAACTGGAAAGATCTCAAGCACAGAAAAGATCTACAGTTACTGCTTTGACGTGCAGCCATGAAAAGAAAGGGTGTGCAGGAATGCGAGAAGCATTCCATGAAATAGCGTGTACAGTAAAAGGAGGCCACTTGCTACGTGCCAAGGAGGTTGTATACCACCAAGTCTTTTGTATCTGAAGAGAATTACAAGGAAGAACCTTATCCGCTCACCATACAAGTTGCTTAGCTTCATCTTGATGAATAATCAGATTTTTAAAAGCGCAAGAATGTCATCTCTGACTTCACGTAGAGCACATCTGTAAATGCTGACAGGGTTACAGTCTTGGTGGTTCAGCCTTGCTTGCCGCATACTAAATACATCCGAGAGTACCAGTCGTGGCAATACTGCCCAAGGACAGTTGCCTCGTGCTAAAGAACAGTGTTTCCAGCCACGCTAGCTGAGTAATCTCATGAAAACAATGGTTGTTTTCAACGTGGTAAGCCTTACCCAGTGCTGTTGCTGCAAGTGACAGCCAACAGGGAAGCGGCTGGGAGCAAGGCATTTCCTTTTCAGCTACTTTTATCACTATTCATATATTTCTGGAGGAAAAGATGTAGTTAGCAAACAAGTGGGATTAGCAGCCCTGGAAGTACTTTAAAGCAGGATAAGATAACTGGAAGCCTGCTGTCAAAGATCTTGATCTTTACCTGTTCCAACAAGACCAGAGTTAACAGTGAAAAAATAAGCCCAGTGCTCACTTTGTCTCACAAACAACTTCTCGAGCAGTTACTATTTGGTGAGATGTTGACGTTCTTAGCTTTCCTCTGGGGAGAGCTCTTATAATGATGGCGTATTACAAAATACCTTCTCTGGGGGGGCTATATTCACACAGGAGTTTGTCGTTACTGAATACCCTCATGGGAACGCAGGGCAACATTTCCAAAAGTTACACTTGCAAAAGTCATTGGAGCACTAGGGCCTTAGGGCTAGAGTGAGGGGATAGAGATTTGCTCATTTCAGGGATAAACCCTGCGTTTTCACTTACCAATTAATGTGTGTCCTTGCTAGGTTCTGTTGCTCCAGTCCATCAATTCCTTAGGGCTAGGCATTTTTAGACCTGTTTTAAAAATTAATTCACATGTTTATAATTGATAAGGCTTTCTGCTCCTGTGGAGTAACTAAAAGCACTATCAGGACTCTAGAGGTCTTTATACTATATTAAAAAACAACAGTTTAGCAGCAGCATGACTTATCTTTCAAGCAAACTGCAGTCTTTCTCAACAGAAAAAGCTGAATTAATAACAAGTATTTCTGAAAAACTGTGCAACATGAGGTTTTTAAGTTCTGCATGTCTATCCATGCACACATGGACCTGTATGAAGCTGGGCAAAAAGAACAAGGATGATATAGAAACTGCTAAGTTAACGGGTGACTTCACATTTCATTCACAGCATTGCCTCACATGTAATGTTATTTATGAGTTAAGAAAAGGTCACTGAGGAAGTAATACAGATGTGGATGTGAGTTGTGGTTCTGGTGACTGATCAGTGACTGATTTTGTTCAGAGATGAGAGAGACACTGCAGATAATTCAGGAAATTTTTAAAGTATTAAGAAATGAAATGCCTTAATAAAGTTATTGGAGAAAATGACATAAATGGTATTTTGCAATATGACAACTGATTAATAAATGAGTAGAGAAAACACCGTTTTTTCTCAACAGACATTACTGGATGGGGAGACTCAATAAAGTGCAAAAGGCTAAGCAAACTTCTGTAAGAACTCTGGAAAGAAATCAGATGACAGCAGAAGTCAGTGGGGGTGGGGAGGGAATACCGAGTCCCCTTACCGAGCGGTGCAGTTAATTAGAGGCAACTGAAGCGCGGAGGAGAGCTCGGGAGAAGCGGTGGCACACAAGACCTTGGCCACAAGAACGGTGCGCCCGGAGCTGGTCAGAAGCTGTGCGGGGATACGCACTTTCTAGTCCAAGACTTGCTTTGGGTGCGAGGGAGACTGCGGCCTCCCTGCTCCTTGGCAGAGGGGGCGTCTGGGAATACTGCAGAGTTACTATGATGTGTGTTAGCAATCACATCATTTTTCTCTCTGCAGAATGGCTGGAATTTCTCAAATAAGCTGACCAAAACAATAGAAAGGTCTTTCCATGCAGAGGAATAAAACCTCTCAAACAGATTCAGATACTCCGGTGCAGTTTATTTTATGCTGTTTTCCTAAAATCATTTTTGCACCTCACAGATGAAATTTATTTAACTGACTGAAGATGCGGGCATATAATATTGTGATGTTATTACCTGCGTACTTGGGAGCTCAAATGCTATCAATCGTTTGCCGCACAACCCTGGTCATTCTTTGTTTCCAAACAATGCAAGGATATACGCAAACGAAGCTCCTCGTGTCATTGCTGCTGTCAGTACAATGGGTGGCTGATAAAATGGTCATTTACAGAAATCAACTTTTTTTAATGCAACTTATGCAACATTCTTAACACCTTACAAGTTGCTTTCTTCCCATTACAAGTCTCAGGTTAAAATGTTGCTCAGTTTTGTAAAATTCAGAAAAGCTTCTCGTCCCTCCCACCTCCCACCCAGCACAGGCATTTTTTAAAGTATTTTGAAATGAGTTTACTATAAGCTTTAACCTTGCAAAAGCAAGGATTTAAAAAATTAGTAAGAAGAAATTCATCCTGACTGACATCAATGGTTCCTTTTAATTGATATTTAAATTCCTCCAGATGAGGAAACATGCTGGAACTTGTCTTACTGTTTAAAATGCAGTGAGCCAAAAAAACATGAAAGCATAGGAGAGTAGAAGAAAAATCTATAAAGCAATAGGTATGATTAAAAAGCAAAGCTGAAGGAAATGTCTAATTAAGGATTTTCTCCAGGGAGACGCAGTGAAAAGCTTGAAGTAAATGAGCTTTCGAGAATCACTGCAGATCAATGAACCCATCTTGCCACTTTCTGGAGCCTCCCAGGCGGCAGCACTGAGGACTGGCCCGGATAATTTTACAAACATCAATATTGCTTGTAGGCTTGCACTGCAGTACCGAAGCTAAAGAAACAGTTACAAGATTTTACCCTCCAGTGGTGCTTTCCTTCTGAAATCTTTCAAGCACTTCACAAACATTCATTCTATTATGAAATTTTTGTGAGGAAATCGCTTCAACCCAGTCTTACAGATGGGAAAATAGACTATAGTCTTCTTGTATTTGCTCTCTAGAAAGTGCTGAGGCAAGGCTTTGCCACGACTCAGATCGCAGTAAGTGACAACATATGGTCTGATGGTAGTAATAACGCACCGTTTTGATCTGACAGTGCTCAGTTTTTAGTGTCAGAGTTCTCCCTGACTCCCAAACAGGAGGCTAACTTGGCGTTTGGGGATAGTTTCTTCCTGCTGTTAAACATGGAGCTGTCACACGTGTAATCCTCAGTGCTGTGCATAGCTCAAAATTTTCACAGGTCTCCTGAAAATTTATTTTTCAGGTTTATCCCTATTTCTGTCCATTAGACAATGCTGAAAGCAATGATGTGTGTCAGTTTTATCTGACTTCTTATAGTCTGCCTATGCTTGAAGTGCTCTAATTCTCCATGCACATTTTCTTTATTTGTGTGCATGCATTTAAAAGTGTCCACATTTTTTTTTTTTTTTTTTTTAATCTGAAGACTTAATAGGCTAACAGAGATGATATCAATAGAAGTTTTTGGCCACCGATACTTGGGGCTTTAAATTTACTGCCAGAAGACACTATTGACTAGTTTTGCAGCACTGCAGGAGCATTGATGTAGCCATTTATTTTAGTTTTCTAATATAAGGATTCCATTTCTAAATCTATGCAAAAGATGCCCAGAGTGAAAGGCATCTAAGCAACTGTGTTTTGTTCAATTGTCCAAAAATGATGGCAGCACTATGTGAAAGATGATACTTTGTACCTTTGTACCTCCACATAGTTGGGCACAAAGCAGTTTCCCTGTAGCACAGCGTGCAGCTGTAGACCTCAGGTGTTTCTGGTCTAGAGCCTCAGTTACTGGTTGCGTGTGTATTGTTCGTGTATGTTAAATGTCCAGATTTAACAAATACCAAATAATGATACCAAATAGTGATACCAAACAAAATTAAAATATTGGTATTTACAGTGTATAAGGTTCAGAAAAGATGACCTGCCTGTCAGCTTTTCAGGAAACCAGAAAGATACAGTTATGTACCTTGTTGAGCACTTGACTGCATCTAGAAGAAAAAAAAAAAACCCTGAAGCCTCTAAAATTTTCTAGTTAAGCTGCCATTTTACCAAGAATTCAAGTGTTAAAGTTGTTATCTTGAGAAAGGCCACATGGCCCATTACATCTGCCTGCCTTTGAAAAATGATCAAGTTTCCTAATTCCTTCGTCAGAGCTACCACTGAATTATACCGAGTTAATGACAAACCAGAAAGGACTGCAGATCAAGCTTTCCTTTTGCTCTGGGGTCCGGAAGGGCAGAGCTAAGTGGATAATCCCGTGTTCTGTATGAGGTTTTTGGCATCACTGTCAAAGGAGAAACCAGAGACAGGAGAGACAGCGATCGTTTTAAGACAGTCAGGTTTTCCCTGGCCCCTCCTGGCTCTGGCTGTGCCTGCGCTCTGGCCCTCCTGTTACTCTCCTGTAAGGCAATTTCACCAAGGAATACACTAGATTTGTCTCACTGATTTGTCTCTGATAGAAACCAGGGCGCTGAAGTCCAACGAGTGGATAATAAAGACAAAGCAGGGCTGCTGTTCGTAGCAGCAGAGCTTCTGAGGAAAGAAATTGTGACCTGGTACTCCTGCTGAACCAAGCTACAAACAAATAATGGATGGTCTCATGGGAGTCAAAGCTTTTCAATGTGCATTACCTTCAGGACTAGAAATTCCCCAAGTAAATAAAATGGGGGGGGGGGGGGGGGGGGGGGGGAGAGGGAAAGAAACTTCCCATTTTTTAAAATTATTTAAGTTTTCCAGAAAGAACTGAGGAAAATAAAGCTTTCATTGGACCAACCTTGATCAAATTTTCAGGTAAACCTGCAAACCCAACTACAGCTTTCCCAGTCTGGATTCCAACAACTAATAGGTCACGCTGCAAAGAAATTCAAAGTATTAGAGTTTTCTGTGGAAGTTGATTGCCTGGATGGACCCTCAGGCTGTCTGGAGGAGGCTCTCTCCTCACCCAGGAGAACTTGAGTAAGAGGGAATACTGCGCTTTTCTAACTTATTAATTTTCTAACTTGGGAGCAGCAAGAACCACAGGAGCTAGTGGTTGGTAGAGCCATGTCTGCTGTTCAGCAGACCTTGGGCATGGGGACAGTGAAGGCGGCCAGAGCGGCTGTGGGCTGTCACTCGTGGCAAGTCCTCCTCCACATCTAATTTACGGGATAAAAAGAGGGTGCTGATCTTGTTCATTACATTTTAAACACTTTCGAAAGGTTGAGTAAATGCTTACATCTGTTTCCTAGAATGAGTGAAACTTTTGGTAATGCAAAAATGAGGGCAAGTGTTCAGTTCAACAATAGACCTGTGAAAACATGGTTCTTTTACACAGAGTTGCTTGAAGCAGCTAAAGAAAGTGCCTCAGGGACTTTATGAAATCCCTTGAACTGGTTCAAAAAACATGAAAGAGGGAAGGAAAGGGCCATTGCTACACTGAGATACCAGAACCAGTCAGGTGTTGTTGCTAAATCTGGAGTGTTAAAAAATAAAAGGCATTTGACAAGTGAATAGGATCCACAGAATCAAGAAAAGCAGAGGACTGGATCCAACTCAGAAGTTTTTTGCCCAGATGTACAAATAATGCTGACAGATGGAGAAGCCACGATGCCATGGCTTGGGGTCAAATAGGGAAAATGACTGGGAAGTCGAGATACTAAACATCAAAAAGCTGGACCCTGAACTTTGGACAAGAAGTCTTATGAGTGGAGCTGGAAGAGTGCTAACTACCAGTCAGGATTTAATTATGGGAAGTAATTGGAGAAAAATTAATGGAAAGGTGTCTTGAGTATTCACTGCATGGAAATGCCCCTTTATATGTGGTCCAGGCAAAAATAATTTTATTCCTCAAATTTAAAATCCTCCTGCATTTCAACATTTCTCAATGTTACTTTATTTTTTAAAGTGAAGTTCTCGTGTCAGAGGTATAATTTGAATCAGTCTGGCTAAACTTACACATTTACTAGCTTATAATTTCTGTGTTTATTTTTGACTTACTGGGGACTTGAATAACTGGAATATTTTTATCCCCTCCATGTCAGCACATGACTTAGACATGCATAACAAAGAGAATAACTTTACTTACTTTTTTGTAAGTACTTTTTTTTTTTTTTTTTTTTTTTTTTTGCCTGCTGACAGATATTCAGAAGAAAAATTAGTGGTGTATGAATGAACGATTTCCAACTTTTACCACACAGACCCCTGTACAAAGCTGTTACAAATGCAGCTCGGAGATTGCCTGATCAGTTGGTGCCTTTTCACTGCCCCAGCACTCGGAGGGATGCAAGCTCCATGCAGCATCCTCCTCGTTCTGCAGCTGAGTTTGAGAAGAGAACAACATGCAGGAAGAGTTCTGAAGAGCCACCACCATTGAAGCAATGCAGTGAAAGCCAGTGGGACCACCTCAACAGCAATGCGTTTCCAGAAGTGCTTGTGTGACTGATGGCTGCTCGTCACCTTCTCACATGTTTGGCTGCCCTTGGCCCGGCCAACAAGACTGAACAGAGCAGAAATAAGCAGCGTCTTTTTTTCCACCAGAAAATTAGATTATAGGGATTTATTACTGTTAAGTCCTGGTGAGCAAGGGAGAAAGAGAGATTTTTGTATTTTATGGTTTCTCTTCCCTTCCTCTCTGGGATGCTTGTTCTGATTTATTTTTCCTAGTTTTAACAAAGGAAGTTCTGTGTGGTGAAAAAAGATCCTAATGTGCTTTGCAGAGAATGCAAGTCAAACTAAAGCTGATAATCTGGCTATCAGATCCCTAATATTAACATTATAATTGAGCAAATAAAAAGTTTTCCATGGCCTACACATGTCTGGATTAGACTGATTTCTCTGTCCTTACCCGTCATAGGATTATTTAAAAAAATTGCTGCTCATGCCCAGTTAACCATGGCAGTCCAGTCCTGAATATCCCTGCACTCAGAGGAATTTCACCATCTTGAGAGCTGTTTGAAGACCACCTTCTGGGCTTTTCAGTACCCTCACAGTCTTCGCATGCTCTGTGCTCTTCTTTTCAAAACATGGTAACAGTTTTGGATCAGGTTGTTGCAAAGAAGTGAGCACACAGTGACTATATAATGCTACGCATAAAGGCAGTAAAGAAGGACAGCAACGTGCATGGTGGGTGATGTGCAGCACCACCAGCTATTTAAGATGTGGACACAAATAGTTTCTCGGCAGAGGAGATACTTTGAAGAGGCAGATATTCAGTAGCAAGGAATATCAAGCAGCTGCTGTCTAGTGATGAAGCCCAATAGCTGCAGGGTGAACGCACAGTAGAGCGTCGCATTGCACGGAACGTCAGCAAAACTTCCTCTGTCTGTTACACTGAAGTTCAACGGGTTTGACCAGATTTTCACTGATAACTGAACCTGTATCTTCCTCAACATATTATATTTTTACCTAGGTCTACAATAATTAATAATTCTTAGGGTTTGTGATGGGGGGAACTTATGACTAAAAGCAAAACCTGTCTTAAAAGATTCATGAGATCTTTCCTTGGCTGATTTTCTTTGTGTTGTTTTAAACCACAGCTTAGCATAAGACAGATTAATCATTTATTTTTCTTTTATTATCAAGCAGCTTTCTGAAGAGCAAGACAGGATCACATATTTCCATTTGAGTTTTTAAAGAGCTCTTTCTAAAAGCAGAATCCAAGATAAAACAATTCTTATCCACAGGATAGAGACGGAGGTAACTTAATTCTGCAGTCCTCGAATTCTGGGTGGGTCTGCCAACTGCATGGTGGTCCCTGAAGCCTTTCTGCAGAGTCAGAAAAGTGACTCCTCTTGTCAAGAATATTTAACATTTTGGAATCGTTTAACAAGTCAAGAATTCCATTATCCTGCACAATGAATCCTGTAAGTTCACTCCATCTCAAATATGAGTCAAATATTGACAGCTGAGAGTGCATTTGCCAGGTTGGCCTCTACCCTTATAAATGAAATTGAATAAATTAGTTATTTTTCTGCTCCTATACTAAAGAAAAAAAAATGGCAGAGACATCTCAAGAAGCCACTTGTCTTGATTTCATTCACATAGAAACAGAACAGAAGCCACAAAGGAGTCTGTCCCAGTGAGGCGGGCAGCTTCTGGGACATGCCACCTTCTCCTGAAGAAGGTCAGGAAAGGCTGCTTGACCAAGGAGAGTGCCAGGTCCATTGGACATCCCCTTCCTGCATCTGCTATCACTCGACCAAAGTACTCTGAATTTTCACTGTTTTGTTATGAGTCTGAGATCAATCCTGAGCATCCAGAGCTTTCCTGACTTTGTCATCTGGTGTGAAGCAAATCTTCTTATGGAGTTGACCACAACTGTAATGGAAATGGGATGTTTGGACAGAAAAAACCAGAGGTGGGTAACTACAAGCCTCTCTTATTTGACACATTTTATCTGTTTTCAGGTTGTTTCTAAGCGACACATTTGCCAGCAGCTGAGACTCTGTATTTTCTTGCAATTTACCATCCTTATTTCTCACTGCCTCTCTGGTTGCTGGCAGCTTCTCTAGGTAGTCACTTCTAAGAAAGCCCACAACGGAGCTCCTCATGGTAACTGCTTCTCCCACTAGTTCAAACCATTTCCTCTGTCACTGCATCCATTACACGAGTACAGTCAGGGAGACTCCATCCCACTGACACCACAGAAGAAGCAAAAGCAGTATGTCAGCTTGATATTTTTGTGCCTCTACTTACTCCCTAGTTCTCTGTGTTTTCCAGGGGAACATCAATAAGAACTAATACATGTCAGCCTTGCTCAGCAATGTGATTAAATGCTCATGTGGAGAAGCTAACCCTTTGCTGCAAAATGCCATTTGGTACTTAATCTTGGTTTCCAGATTTGTCGTGCTCTCAGCAACACGTATTATTATTTACATCAAAAGGTGAATCAATGACCTATAACTGAGCTTTCAAAAATTATGTAAATGAAAAGGGTAGGCTACCACATTTGACTGTTTCCAGGAGCGTGAGTTACCTGAGCAGTGATGAACAATGGCTGTGAGAAATGACCAAGCAGAATTAATTTAAATTAGCTTGAGATAGCTTTAATAAATAGCCATGAATAAACAATTCGTGCTATATAATCTCAGCAGTGGAACGCATGAAGAGATTGTGCATTCAGCAATTAAATAGTGACATTATTATTGCTACGGCCAGATGCTTCAAGGCTGAACAACAACAACTCTTCCTGGTAGCAGTGCAGCTGTGGAGAGCCAGCTCCTGTAAACAACCAGCTAGTAAGGACTAAACCAAGTCTGGCTCTCTCAGGGAAGAGTAGCTGTAGCAAAGGCCGGGCTTTGCCGTGGCCGGGAGGAAGGCTGGCCATCACCAGCCAGGTCACATAACGAAACTCCTGGTGCTGCAGGTTGCCGTGTTTTTGTGCGCTTCCGAAAGGTGGAGGAGGGAGGAATTTGAACTGGAAGGTCTTGAAAGAAGTCTGCCGCAGGCAGGCAGGATACTTACTGTCCATGAAATGGAAAGGTAAAAAATGTAAACCAGACACCACCTCCAACCTTGAGACTGAAAGAAGCACCAGCTTTTACTGCCATTTTTCTTGCTCTGTCTCCACCATTTTCTTTTTAGATCCAATTGAGCCTTAAGCCCTGGTATTTCTTACACATTTCAGCACAGCTAGAACGGTCCTAGGTATGTTGTAGCTTGTTCAGCAGGACTGTCTGGTCTTAATGGTCTGAGAATGAGGGATACTGGTTTATATCAGAAGATGAGAGTACTGGGTCAGTCTCCTGGTCTGGCTTTCCTTCACCTAGACAAGGCTCCTTTGCTGTCTAAGTGAAACCAAGACAGTTACATCTATCTCCTATTTGGTACTAAATGTTATAATCTTGATATCAATGGCCTATGATTCCTGCTGTGCACATTTACACTTCAGAACAACGGGACACAAGGAAGTTGACTATCTGATTTTGGGTGTTGTGCTCTCATCACCCTCAGGGCACTTTATTCTTTGTCTCATCTATCTCATGACACTTTACTGAACTTGGAGAAAAGAATCTGATAAAGTGGTTTGTAAGAAAGCTGTGGGGTTTTTTGGTTATAACTCTTTAGACATTTTCCACCATACAACAGACGGATTAAATCTGCCTTTGTAACGTTTACATTTCCCATGCACGTTTGAGAAACGGCAGACAGAGGATACGTGAGAGTTGGTCATTAGGGAATTAAGCTTGAGGCCATGAGAAACAGCCCTTAGGATTTCAGCATTAGTCATGGAGTACAGTTAATGATATCAAATTAAAGTTCAAACTACAACATGGCTTTTCTCAAATGGCATTAAAACCACCTCCTGATTCGCAGTGCAATATGCAATAGCTCCTGCTAAATTTCAACTCTCCTGTCTCAACTGCACAACCAAATATAGCAATTCAGACAAAGATAATTAATGGTGAGGCTATGTAAATGGCTGACCTAAAAAATAACTGGTGTCTGTGGCTGCAAATTGGCTATGGTATTCCTTTGGGCATGCAAGGCAAACTGACAAAAATGTTTATTTACTTTGCTTCTTATTCAGTCCTACTTCCCATATACACTGTGAATTTCTGCCAATTTCTTCAGATTTGTGCAAAGAAGAATCAGCCTCTGGAGGAATGGGGAACGTCTCTCATCTTTCATCCTGTTTCTTTTTTATATTATGTATAGCTATTTGCCTTATCTTTAAGAATTTTTTTCATTAATAGGAGGAATTTGTAGTGAAACACTTACTTAAAACAACTAGATAACATTTTGAGAGCAACTTCTTGCAAGCAAATCCCTGCAGTTTTGCTAATGAACTTTGATGATAATTTGTAATGTGAGCTAGGATTGCAAACCGTATATACACACATACTTCTGGTGCTAAGGAAGGAACCAAGACTTCTGCTAGCCGTGAAAAGAAATCGAACATATCGGACTCATTTCACACGTGACTGGCATCTGGAGATGAAATGAGATCACCATACTTCTGAGTTACTGATTTAAAGCTTTATATTTTTATTCTATAGACATTTGGAATATGGCATAGGTGTTAAGAGAAAACAGGTGAAATCATGTCTAAACTCCTTATTTCAGATATGCTATGAAATCATCATTTTAGATTTTTCGGATCCAAAGAACTTGCAATTTTGCATTTTCCTTTCTCCGTTTTTTGTTTCCCTTTAACTCCAACTCATCTCTGGAGACTATGCTGAGACACAAAGCTGAAGTACAAAGTGATTAGAAAGATTTGTATTATTATATTGATTTACCTTCCAGTGCTTAAACCAAGGGTTCACACTGCCCCGTTGCGGGTGTTTACCTTTCACTGACACGCACTCCATTACAAGGCATATGGGTAATTAGAACTGCTGAAAAGCAGGTCGATTATTCTAGACTGAGTGCCTGCACTACACTCTATCAACTCAAGATGTTATCTGTGTCAGCCCACACTCATACTGAGCTTTTTCTAAACATTCATAAGGTTATCCTGGCTATTTACCATGTACGGACTTTGAGACAAGTGCTGTCATGATTCCTGGCACAGACACTCGGCTGTCTCCTGCTTCTCGATCGTTCCCAGCCCAGCAAGAGGGGCAGCCTTAGACAAGAAGAACCCATGCTCAGGGTTTCTGTTCTCTATGCCATCCACTACTGCTGTTCAGCAACTCTTTCTTCAAACTTTTCTGTCTCAACTCCACACAAGTAACTCTTCTGCTCACCACCTGCAAATCACCAAATGGCAACCTATGGTGCTGTTGTCTTGGGAAAGAATAAACAGATCAGCCCAGATTCCTTAATGCATGTATAGTGGTGGAAGTGTTTCTATACTGACTTTCTTTGCAATGCAAACATATCCAGAATTCAGATGTTCGTTGTAACTAAAATGAGGGAGTCAGCAGACCGTGGTGGTAGCTGGCAGGTCCCTGTCCCCTCCGCTATGTACATCTCACCAGTACAAGCTCTCGTTTCTCACCAAAGAGCTCAAAAAAGCCAGCACATAAGTCTTACACACATTAGACGCACCAGCTATGCTGCTGAATGAGCACCTGGGAGGTGCTGAAATGGGACACTGTTGAGGGAAATAGAGGAGCTAACAAACTAGAACAGACTGTGGAGATTTTATGCTTCTGCACTAATACTTGTTTGCATCTCCTTGTCTCTCTCTTTTTCTTTTTCCTTCCGGAAAGCTACACCTGTCCACCTTCAAATCAGCCACTGTGTGACACAAGCCATCCAGCTGTGTGGCAGATGGCTGAACTCTGCTCTGTCCTATATACATCCACACAGGATTATTTGTAAATATCAAACCTGATCTATTGAGTGACTCAGCCCAGTTTTGCAATTGGTAGCTGGATTGTTCTGGGCTTTTAGAAACTGTAAAATCGCCTTGCTTGAGTCAAATAGACATCACTATTCTTAAAAACAGGTCTTGGATTTAAAAGCCATGGAAGCTGCTGTTTGTGTAGCAATGTGCAGCGAAACTCAGGTGGTGTTTCCTTCAGCCACTTGAGGCTCTGGTAGGATGATGTCCTACCTGCAGCAGTCATGGGGGAAAGGGAGAGAAACAGCATTTGGGCTGATGATAGCTGTCATATGACAGTGCGTAAGGGACTGAAGAACTACTGTGATATATAGTGTAGAAAGCTCCTTGCACTACCATGCCTCCGTGTAGCAGGTACAGGAGGAGGAGAGTGGAGCTACACAAGAAGGGAAGTAAAAGCAGAGCGAACTGGATGGCGTGGGGCTGGAGCTGCTTCTTCCCCACAGTGACACAGGAGCCCTTTTCTGCCTGCCCCACTCAGCTCCTTCGCTAACCACTGTGGGCAGAAATAGAAACAGGAAGGTGGTAATTGTCCAAGTTCCCTGTGTCTGACTCCTGCCAGGAGTCTCTGCCCTGTGGATTGCTGCCTGTCAGGGTAACAGCACAAAGTACCCTTCAGGGTATTCACACTCCAATCCTGTGTGATTTAGGGGAGCTGGGGACCTGCACTGCGTGACTTTGCCTCATCCTTACTGATGTACTTGCCCTGACTCTGTAGCCACTTTTATTACCTTTATCTGTGCTGTCAGGGAGCTATCAGAAACCCATCAGACATGCGAATGACTTCAGACTTCTCCATTAGACTCCAGCTGAACTCAGCGGTAGCTCTGCTCTTCCTTCTGTACAGCATTGGTAATTTAATAGTTTTGGGTAGGAGAAATCATGGGGGGGCAACCCGATTGGGGTCTGACCAACCTCCTAGGGCTGTCCTCAGTGTCTCGCGATGCTTCTTGGAGTGCATTACTTCAGCTTGTGGGGCATAACCGAAGAAGTACAAATTGAGCCACAGCTTTACTGGGGATGCCACTTTTACAATTATATTGACATAAAAGAGGAAACTGGTGTTACTACCTGAGTCTATGCTGTTGAAAACGGCATTTCCCAAAGCAAAACAAAGGTAATTTGAAATAAAAGGAAACCTAACCTTCACTATCGTCTCTCTGCATACAGAGGCGTGGCGGGTTGTATAGCTCTTTCACTGTTATAACTGCTATTTGCTGTAGTAATGTCTGAATTTCCTCCCCAGCTATAAGTTTTCCCAGATTTAGGAGATCCTAGATCTCCTGCTTCCAGGAGAGATACGAACTATAATGACATATACCACCTCCATGCTGTTTGAGTCAGGTTTAGTAACATACTGTTATCAGTCAGTCTCATCCTATCACACGTTGAGAGAAGAAACTTCAGTGGAGAAAGGGAGAGGAGAGGACTGGTCCACCGTTGGATCCGAGTACCAGCAAAAGACCTGCTTGAGACCATGAGCTGTGGCTGGCTGCTGGCTCTAGACCGTCACACAGCAGGGAGAGAGGATTTCATGCTGATCTGGACTTTCAGAGCTCCACAGAAGTCATGGTGTACCACATACTTGATAAAGACAGTGCTATCATGACTGCTTCTGCCTATTTTCCTACTCATGGCTCTGGAAGAAGAGAATTTCTGTGGACCTAGCTGTAAAGCTGTGTATCCTGTGACTGAAGTATGCAGACTAGAGACTGAATCGATACAGTGCCCTTTTAGTGCTCTGGGTCATCCCTGGGAAGGGAACACTGTGTGTCTGTAGACTGTAGGTATCTTTCTGTATCCTTACTGCTAACATCCTCTCTGTAGAAACTTCAACTCAGAAGATGAAACAATATTCCTTCTTCTTTATAAATGTTGTGCCCATGAAAGCTTGTGAGAGAGCAGTTTTGCCTCTGATCTACTGCTTGTCTAACTGCAGGCTTGGAAATGGCATCACCTGTCATCCCAAAGAGCACCCTGCACCTTTTTTTTAAAGTTTGATAGTACCAACTGAGAAATTCTAGAGAAAGGCAGCAGGCAAACCAGGCTAGTCTGGCCCATGAAGTTTGTCATAGAGATGCATCAATTCATCAGGTCCATTTTTACAAGCTCCATATATTATTTTTTTTAGAATGACTTGGGGATTTGCATGTTCTCTTGCTGGGTGTACTGGATACATGACTGAAAAGACAATGTGTTTACAAAGATGGGATTGTTGAGCGTATTCAAAGCTAAATTTTGGTTGTGGGGAAAACTGACATATTCGATGGAGCTGATCAGTACACTGCCCTCTGGAACTGACGGTCTTAGCCTGTGAGCTGTTTAGGACTGGCACCTGATCTAGTTTTGATTTCTGAAATCAATAACCAAGACTTAGTGGGAACAGTAGTGATTGCTGGGTCTAATTAAAACAAAAAAAAAAAAGTAAAAAAAAAAAAGTAAAAAAAAAAGTAAAAAAAAAGTAAAAAAAAGTAAAAAAAAAGTAAAACAAAAAAAAGCAGCTATATAGTTCTCTGGTGAAGTTTTCAAAAGTGACAAGGCTAAGGTACATTCAGATATTAGCTGCACATCCTGTAAACTGGAGTCTTTGGATGCCAAAATTAGAAGTAACCAAACTCACTAGTCACTTTAAAACCTTTGTGCCGGTAGAGATGGTTATAATGGTCACTGCTCTTGGCTCTAGAACGTGACTTTGACAGTAGCTGAGATAAATGAATTTATTCTTTAGGTAAAACAGCATCTAGAATGAGAACTGCATTGCTATGACAGCGGCCACTTCTATTACCAGAACTGACTGCACAGTTTTCTCTGTTAATTGTTTCTCTTGTTAATTGTCTGTTTCTCTTTTGAGGTCTTCAAGTACTTTCCAGCTTGGATCAGCTCTTCTGATCTTTTGTAGCAGCTGAGTCAGTAACTTCAATTTAAAAAAGAGTTTGAATAGTGATTATCTTCTACTTACAAAATGATAGAAAAGTCGATTCCTTTTCTTGACCTTTATTCATGCTTAAGTGTGCCTTATGAATGACTTTTAGCCAAGTTCTCTGTTGGTAGACTGTTCTGGTGTTTTAGCATCCCAATTCTGGACTGTGTCAACTATCTTGTACAGGTATGTACCTTGTACTACTGTTTGCTGCCTTTCTCTCTGGTGTTCACCATTAGAAACCTCCACTCAAGAATTCTTGGGAGTAATTCATCTTTATTTAGACATTAATTTGACAGATGTCTCTTTTTAAACTTTTATAGATATGTTGATATGTATATATGTTGAGATATATATGTTGATATGTATATATGTTTAACCTATATGGAAACCATATATAACTAGGTTAAGAAATGTTTTATTTAAAACAAAGCCCCATGCAAGCCATAAAAATGCAAAATTAAACTCAAGGTCTTCTGCCAGCTTCCTGGTCTCTGTCTTTCAGGTATGGTTGCAGTGATGATATTGCTCTGCTGAATGATCACCTCTTGGTAATATTTAAATTAAGGGCATTTTTCCGAATAAAATGTTAATCTCTCTTCCTTCCTCTCTTCCTTCCTTCCGTCTGCTTTTCCTACACCAATTTCCTGGCAATTGGACATTTTCAAATATAAATGAAACCCATTATAAACTAATCAAGCTGCTCTAACTGCAGACAGGAAAAAGAGAAAAAAAGGAAAGGACTGTAACGTCCGGTATTCCATCTTGAATACCTGGGAGGTTCTTGGACCACTGTAAAGGAGGATTTTTCTATGAATGTGGGTAGCAAACATAACTCGAGATGCTGGCAAAAGCAGCTACAAAGTTGTCCATTGCAGGCTAAGCATTGTTTCAAAACAAACACACAGGTTTGCATGGAAACTCCTGATTACAGAGTCCTGCAACGCAAAGTAAAAACCTGAAAACACAAATGTCTTCCAAAGTGATGTGGGTTCATGTGTCAAGAGTCAGTGATTTCTATTTTAGGTAAAATGGTAGAAAGAATCTGAGGTTGGTTTTCAGGATCAACTGCATTGTCACTAGATGGCACATCGGTCTAAAGTTTCAGAACCATCACTGTGGTGTTTCCCACAGTTACAGCAACTGCACGGACAAACAGCAAGTCTGGGAAATGGCTGGGAATTATGTATGTAATTGCTCTGTGTGTGCGCGTGTGTGTGTGTACATGCGCCAGTGTGTACAAGTCCCAGTATAACATACAGGAATACAATTGTGCGAATGCTTTTTCTGAGACTGTTGCTCTGTGTATAATACAGTTGCGTTAAATACAGCTACTCAATGTTTAGGTACTGGTGTCCAAGATATAGGGATGGGGAGAGAAAAAAAAATCGAGACATCTATCCGAATACTATCTGTAGGTGCCAGTCTGTTTTCTACTCGAAGCAGGTGAAGGTCACGTCAGACTGTACACATCCTTGCAGCAGCTTTTGTTATCTAGGACCTCACATTTAGAAGAACATGCAAAAGACCTTAGGAACTCTACTTGTAAATGACTAAAATAAGTGGCCTGTGGAGTACAGATAACAAGGATTTTTATATTAGTTTGCAGATAGAGAGGTGTAGGTTCCCTCCAGTATCTCAGTAAGGTGCTTTCAGATGTTATTTTAGATGTCTGTTCCTGAAATTTGAAAAAGGGCACTGAATCAGAGCCCAGCACGCTGTATTGTGTGTTGTCTTTAAGCCACAAATAAGTGCCTCATACCTTTAACTACTGCTCTTTCCCCCTGTCCGCTTCCCCTCCGCCCCTTGTTCTTCACGAAGAAATCACTTGCCAACTTTGAGCAGCCCACTGCAACTTAGTGGAATGGTTAACTTGGTCGTGAATTTCTGCAATGCACTGTGACTAGCAGCACATTTCAGGGATTTGTTTTCTCATTTGTGGGAAGCACCTTCTTTTCCAACAATTTCCAGTGCAGTCACCTTCTTTTCCAAGAATTTTATGCGTTCTTGAGGAAGATACATGCAGAGATTACCTTGCACGCTGTCTTTTGCTCATGACTATCTTTCTCTTTACCTGTTTTCTGCTGTGGTTTATCCCATGAGACTGGTACTCGTATACTGAGAAAATGCTTGGGTTTGGGATTTGAGACTGCTGGGAGAAGTAATTATCAGAATTTCAAATTCTGATTCAATATCTAGAATTTCAAATTCTAGATTCTCAAAAGAAGGCAGAGGGCTAATAAATAGTAAAAACACAGGACTGAGGTCTATCTGTGGGGAAGATGGTGCATTTCTTTTATTAATTGCATAAGCATTCAATTTATCCTAACTCTTCTCAACTCACTGAAAAAGCCAGGCAGGTTTGGAAGCTTACTAAAGTATAGTAATAATTTTCAGGCTTGGTAAGGCTGTTCTGTAACGAAACAGGAAATCCATGGAAGAATCAGCACATCAAGTTAATTTTGAATTCTACTGTGCATTAAACTGATCCTGAACTTAGACAAATTAAGTGGCTTTCTATTTCCCCCTCCCATTATTTTTTCCTTTATATGTTATGCATTGTTGTACATTAAGTAGTTTTATCCTGAAATGTGGGACTGGCCATTTATAATAGCATATATTAAATGGAAATTCAGATTCAGTTAAAATCCAGGGAAAAGGCTATTAATTCAACAACTGTTTTGGTTTTTTTTTTTTTTTCTTTCATATTACAGAAATTGATTTTGGTAAAAGACCTTTACAATTGGTGCAATTTGAAAATTAGTGGTGCATCTTTGCAATTGGATTCATTCTTCTCTTAGGGTTCAATCCAAATTCTGAAATAGGATTAAATTTTACCAAGTCTGGGAAAGGTTTGAATTTTTAACCTTCAGGAATGAGCTAACAGTTCTGCTATGATGTTTGGGTAGGATTAAAGGACTGTCCCAGTTCTTGACGCTGTAGGGACAGCCACCATTGCTAGTGTCTTTTTACCAGAGATTTTTTAAGATGGGCTGTCTCTTGCTGAGGGTGATTTTCTCAGCTGATATACTCAGGAGAAAAGTCAAAAAAGATAGTTGTAACCTCATGGTGCAGGTTGGGGTAAAGAGAGGGATGTGTCAATATCCAGTTTTTGGATCAGTGGAGAGTTTATCCTTTGTCCTGTGGAACAGAAACCAAAGATGAGTCTTGCTTGTCCCCCGAGCATGGGAATGGGTTAAGATTAGTTGGCTTGGATTTTACAGGTTGCTTCTACATGGGATAAAAAACTTGTATGTCTTGGATAAGTGAGACTTCTTGTTCTGTTTGATGGAACAAAGCTAGCAGCCAGAAAGTAAAGGAAAGTCTTTGATAAATAAACCAGTAGGAACCGACAACATGGAGATAATCTATCTTTTTAGGGTGATTCGTCTGTTTTTTCTTAGAGTCCTCAAACTCTCACTGAAGTCAGTGGAAGATTTGGAAAAGGAATCCAGGTTCAGATCTTAGATCTCCTCTAAGAGACGTTCATCTGATCCCTTTTCAGGAATCTGAGAAATGGCATGCTTACGCTTTTGCTCTGATTACTTGTAGGTAATAGGCATTTTTTACTCCAGTCCACACATAATCAAAATTTACACCTTCACCAGTAAAGAAAAATCAGAAAAAATAAAGAGAACATCCAGGCAGATGAGAAGCATAGTGAATAAAAGACTCTGTGCCAGTATAGAAACTAGTATGGCTGAATAGGCATTAAAGGTTAAAGGACTTGTTTTTTAACTTCTGTAGGCAACCTAAATATTGGAAACTTAAACCTTTCTCATGGATGATAAATAATGTCAGCCCAAATCCTTTCCAAAACTATTATTTGGGAATTAGATATTGAATATATCAATAGTTTCACTCCAGTACCTTTCATTACTGCAAAGTTAATGGAAAAATTGATTGGTAGTTCGAACCATACAAATTAACTTTGCTGAATAATAGCACACAGAGTTTAACTACCCATGAGGAAGCGCTTCACTGGTATAGACATTTTTGTTTTAGGAAACCAGCCACAGCAGTATCTTTCACACTGTGTGTCATACTAAAACGTAGGCTTTGTTGACAACATGCCTTATTTAATTTGTGGCATTTGGAATGATGTTACTGGTATGGACCACACCTATTTTATTATGAAGATAACATTTGCCATCTCTGTGCTTGTGGAAATAATTCTGAAACTTTAACCCAAATACCTCCAAGAAGATTCAAACTGGAGGGCAAAAGGCTGCTTATTCTGAACGCCACACTTCCGTGTAACACCTTTTCTTACACTCTTGAGTATGAATAGCTCACACAAGCACTGTGTGGCTTAGGCAGTAGCTTGTAACAAAGTGCTGCTGGAACTCATTTCTAGGCAGTAGCCCAGCTTAGTAGCTTTGCTGTCACGTGAGCCTGCATGTGTGTGATTTATTATGTGCATTCCTTGATGATGGCATTCATATAAATGAGGAGCTCTGGGAAAAAACCTTACATTTCTTAGATTTTGAAGATGATTTTCTAAAATCTTAGTATCAGTCACATCACCCAAAGTATTGGCAGCTTCCCTTCTGTGCCTTTGAAAATGACCTTCTGTGTTCTTTGCCCACAGAAATGAAATCAAATATATTAGTTCAGGTTTAGAGAAGGAAGAAAGTGCAATAGTGTCAAACGCAGGATTTCAGAAACCTTGCATGTTCTTCAGTTTTATCGGTCTCGTTCCCTCTAGTCTGATTCTTGGGGAAACTGTAACAGTGAAATCATGTGGAATTTACTTTCCTGCTCCCAGTTTTCTTAGGAAAAACATGGTAGTATTCTGCATCAACACACTTATCTCATTTAAACTGTCATATAAACAAATAAGGTAAATCAACAAGGGCTTTGCATCCTAGGTTTCTTCCTGTCTTTCAGGAATGGTCAGTGTCTGAACTCCCATCCACAGAAAAAAAGAAAACACTTCACCATAGGTTCACCAGCAGGCCAGCTACTTGTCAGCATAAGAAAAAAGTCCTCATAAGTGAAGCTCAGTTCCAGTTTAACAATAAAGTGTACTTACCCTCTTTTGAGCAAAACATCTACTTCATAATATGACATGGATTATGTGACATTTTAGGTGACAGTTGATTTAGAGACACAGCTTCTCAGCCAAATTTTATCTGCTGATGTTTGGCTACAACATTAATTTTATCTTTGCTTTGGGCTGTTTATTACCAGTTGGTCATTAATCACAGATAATGACTGATACCCTGAAGGTTAATGCTTGAATGCATTCTAAAATTGAAAAATATTTCTGTGTTCAAGTGTATTCCACTGCCATGCAAGATGATAGAAGCAAACAAATGTTGCACTCCTGTTACAATGGTACTGCTGATATATGTCTAATTAACATACTCCAGATGTCAGTGCTATTAAAATCTGTCACTCATCTACATAACTGGTAATTTGGTGTAACAAGCAAAATACCTGGTTTTTGGATAGCAAGTTTTTTAAAAAAACAAACCAGTTGTTACATTTTTGTCCCAGAGCATAATGAATGCCAGCAGAAGAATCGTACTGTCAATAAAATTCATTCCACCAGGGCAAGTTAGTGTTACCCTATCTATTTACGTCAAGAAATACCTGATTTGCGTTTCAACACTACAGAGCCTGGTATTAACTCTCCCCTTGCTACTCCAAATCTTCCAAACACTCATCTATTAACAAATATCACCACCCATAAAATATTCGTGCTTCGTAGCAGCAATAATTCATTACTCCTCACCAAATAAACACAGTTAAACCACCAGCTGAAGGCCGCCTAGCCCTCAGTGACTAGCTTAACGTAAGCTTTATTAAGACGTCTTGGTACACACACAGTGCTATTTGGTGATATCATGGCTATGTTTCAAGCTCCTAACAAGGCAATTCACATCAGGAGAGTGAGGTGGAGGGATTATCATGCTGCCTCATGCAGCTGCTATTTATAGACTGCCATGGTGTAGCCCATGTGTGGACTCTGCACGCTCTGGGATGCAGCAGTGCTCCATCTTCCTTCTACTGACAGTACTACAACCTCCAGAGCTTCTGGAAGAATCTAGCTGATTATCGCTCAGCTATGAGAATATAAAAATACAACGAAAACCATCTTTAAGATCTGTTCTCATGCCGTAGACTTGAAAAACAAAATCAAATTAGCACAGTATGTCAAAACTCGTCACACACTCAATGAGGGGTAAACAAGAAACTTCAAAGATAAGCAAGCAGAATATCTTTAAATAGCTGAAAGGTGGTTGAAGTAAACAGCTGCTGATTAAATATCTAGGTCATTAATAAAAAAGGTTCTTGAATTAGTCATCCCCTTTCTGTCTGTAAGATATTAGAACAGTTGCAATGCCATGCTAAATCTGGAGGCAGTGCAACTGAGGATCAACTCTGATTTGAGGCCCTCACAGCAGCATGAGATACAGAGCAATAACTGCTGATTCTGCTCTTACTCACTGTAGTTTTATAGCGGTGTAACTCTATCAAAGTTTTACCTTGCACTGGCTCTGAATCACCAAGTTACTTTCACAAATACAAATTATGCGTCTCCACCCCAAAGTACCTTGCTCCAGTGAGGCTCTTCCTGTAGACAGTTGACTACTAACAACAGACTAGGATGTAGGATGGAGACATGGCCTTATCTTAAACAAAGTGAACGTGATTCTAATTTTACTTCTCAGAACAGTAGATAAAATAGCATTCACCAAATCAGAAAGGAATTGAAATTTATTTACCATAAAGAGAGTAATAAATATTTTCAATATCATATGGGTTACTCTTCTTCTATTTAAAATATGTAATCTTTGACAGCATGCATCTCTTCACCCCCATCAAACTAAGACGGCCAAAGACCTGGGAGCTGCTATAGTTACTTCTCTGCAGAATTTATCTGTAAGGTTTTATGAGGTTATTTTTTCTCCTCAAAGTCAGTTCTCACAGGAACAGCCTGGATTCAAAATATGCCAATAATGTAGCAATGATGTTTCAGGATCTGTCCTGAGGCTTTTTCCTCAAGCCTTAAGTACATGCCAGTCTCTTACTTCTGACCTCTCTACCTGTTCAGCTTGCAGTAAGAGTGTCATGAAGATGCAAGTGACAGCCTCGAGTACAGATGACCCCAGCCCCTGTTATTCCTACAGCTCCTTGATTCTGTATCTTCTGACCATCCGTCCATCTATTTCCTGGAAGATGGATGGCATTTTAGAAAGCCTTGTTCAGCATTTAACCCCTCATTTTTCCCACACAGTACCAGCAGAGATCTGCTGATCCCTGATGGCCAGCTAACAACACCTGGTATAGGAAGCTAAGGACGTGTTCCTGTGCAGATAATTGCACACAGAGGGATATTTATACTTTGGTGATCAGATGAAGAGAATAGGCCAAGCACTGTAATTTTGGCTAGAGTAACAGAACAATTAATCTTTGAAATGCAATCTCACCAAGCTGGGCACTTGTACGTTTGGGTAGCAGTGCCAAATGAACAATCAGGAAAGACAAAAGACATGACCAGCAGTCCAGCAAAGCCTCCTATTTGTGCAATTTGAAGATGTGATTGACAGTGGTCCCAGCACCTGATCTCGGGCAAGAACTCCCAACCAGCCTATGATGCATTAAGGTTGTTACATTTATGAAGCACTACTGCATTTAGTGCTTGTGTTGTGCTTTTTCCTGTTTCTTTTTATGTGGGGTTTGACCATCTTGGGGTGGGCAATGCTGAAATTCCAGTGTTGGGAAAGAGATGCAGAATAATCAAGCCAAACACAGGTGGCAAAACACCAAATTTCCCTTTCTACTGAATTCAGTACAGATGTACCAGGAAATCCTTCCCTCTGCCTACCAAAGATGCCTTCCCATCCGTTTTTTGAATTACAAGTTGAACCTCATTGAGTGATTGAAGTACATTTACTTGTTAGTCTTTTTCTAAGTTACCACGTTCAAGCACACATTCTCAGTGTTTTAAATGTAAGAAAGAAGCCACTGATCTGCAAAAAGTTTTTATTAAAATGTGCAGACACATACAAAAGCTCAAGCAATTTACATGAACCAATTAAACAGCACCCTGTGTCCCTAATGAGCAAGCATAGAGATACAATTAACTGATATTTTATTTGCTAAATGAATTGACCTTTATCACCACAATCTATAAAATTAATTTGGCATACTGTAACCCTTGCAGATTGGCAGTCCATTCACACCAGGAGTCTAAAAAAATAAGCACAACAGGCACTTCAATACCCTGTAACATATAATTAAAACATGTCCCAAGGAATTTCACAATCCATAAAACAGTGCAAGCATTAGCAATCAATTACTCATTACAACCATCACATATGGCATAGATGTTAACTTGTACAGCATCTTAATTTTCCTTGACCCTACCTCCATATTGCTTGAGAGAGGGTACTTGTGTGGCGAACTGGTGAAAGACTCCTTCAACAACAGCGAACGTTAGCATGCAAAATGCTGCTCTTTAGTTTTGCAGACATAGTATCCTGGTGTGAACTTTCAGTTCTGTGCAATGTCTGTAATATTTGCATTTTCTGGTCCAGAATCAAGTGCCGCTTTTCCTTCAGCCTCTCAAATAGGTGTTTCAGCACCAAATGCTGAAAACATATTTGAATTTCTTTGCAGTCACATGGTGTGTATGCAGGGTTTTGCCATCAGCTGGGAAAGTAAAGAGAGAAAGTCTCAAAACAAAGGTGGTTAAAAACATCCTCATGATTGCTTCATCATTGGCAAAGCCAAAGAATATGAGTGGTGGATATTCTGAGAATCCTGTGCTGCAACTTGGCAGTGCTTTGCAATGATGTTCATGTGGTTTCCCAAATCCATGACACAGTACTCCTCTTTGTTAACATGCCTCTTAGCTTTTGTCTGAGCACAAACTGTATGCATCTGAGTTCTGGTGCTGCAGCTGGAAATCTACTTTACCTGGAAATCATACTTAATTTCAGGTACATTCTTAGAATAAGAGTTGCCAGTTGGCAACAGCAATAAAACCCTTCATCACTAGCAACAAAGCAGTTGCTTGCCGATGGTTGGTTAGCCATGCAACTATAGCAGTCTGGGGAAGCTGTATCTTAAATGGCAATAGAAGCCCGCATCTATAAGATCATGGCCGCCTTTATTTGTGTGCTGTGGTGCAAAAGGTCATTTTCAGACCCTGTGGCTTTGTCCATGTTGTGAAATAGATCTGGGTTAAGACATGAGGCTGGGTAATGTATTATTAAACCTTCACACTGCTTAGCTCCTGACACCATTTTGGTCTGTGCCAATTAGCACTCTTTGAGACTATGCCCAGGAACAGTCCAGGGAAAAGCATGTGCCAGAGACCATTTCCAATATGTTGTGCTACACTAAGCTTGCTGCCTTTGGCGCTTCATTAGCCTTCAGCACTGTCCAGCAAACTTTGTATGCTCAATGCTCCTACCTGCCCTCATGTCGCACTCAGAGAAGCAAGAAGAGACACATTTTGTCTCATCCTACAAAAACACCTCTCTGAGGTATGGCGGCACAACCTCTGAGAACTGAAAATCAAACTCCATGTAGAACCCAGAGAAGAATGTGGGTCAGAAGCTAGTCAGTGGACATGCAGCCCATGGCACTTGGCTTCAAGGCCAGTGAACCATTTACTGGCTTTGTTTTATTTAAGCATATAGAAGATAGCTTGCACATCTACTTTCTTGGAAGAAGGAGCTATTCTTAGCCACATTGTGCTTGCAGATGGCCATGTTCCCACTATCCTGTAGTTCTTCAGTGGACAGACAGATAGACAGGACAGGGAGTAGTACTTGCATTTTTCAGCTCTGTTTTGCAAAGTACTTTAGTGACCTCTGTGATAATTTTCCTTGTATTCTGTAATATTAAAGAATCCTGGTTTATCTGTCTGAATGATTACTCCCTCAAACTGAAGATTTAAGACTGTGCTTAAGCAGAGTATCACCAAAAGACACCTGGTTCTGGCCAGGGAAGTACCCTCAGTGTTAAGGGTAAGTTAAGCCAAACAAGCTCCACACAGCTGCCGGTGGACTGAAATAACTTCTGCCGTAGGGGCTGTTCAGGAAACAGTACATACAGCCATTTCTTGAAAGGCACTGTGCTGGATTTGGCTGGGAGGGAGACAATTTTCCTCACAGCATCCCATTTGGTGCTGTGTTTTAGATGATTGACCAAAACAGAGTTTTAGCTTTTGCTGTGCAGCCCCAAGGCTTTCTCCATTTCTCACTCTGCCATCCCAGTGAGCAGGCTGGGTGTGGACAAGAGGTTGGGAAGGGATGCAGCCCCAGGACAGCTGACCCCACTGACCAAAGGGATGTTCCAGACCATATAGGATTATGCTCAGCAGTAAAACAGGGGGGAGTTTTTCCAAAATAGCTGTTGCTTGACGACTGTTTGGGCAATGGTCTGCAGGTGGTGAGTGATTGCTTTTGTAGCACTTGGGGTTTTTCTTTTTTTTTTTCCCCCTCACTTATTAAACTGTCTTTATCTTGACCTACAAAGTAAACTTTTCACTTACAGTCTGGAAGAACTGTAAACTCTACAGAGACCGGTCAACAACCTCGGCAGAGTCTCATTGAGCATCATAGCTGCAACAGTGCTGGTGAATGGAATTTTTGTAAGATATCCTGAGGCTGTTTTCCAGGTTGGACAGGCACTATGCTTTGAAAAATTACCCATATCTCAGTGAAGGACAGCCAGAGCTATTCTATACTTACCAATATTGGCTTGTGGAATAGAAAATGATGAATTGCTCAAATTTGGTTCCATTCATTCTTAACCATACTTAATAGTGCTTTTAATCAAAGAGACTTGTTATAAAAACTACGTAAATTCAAGACAGAAAAAAATCTTTAAAGAGTAGGGAAATTATTTATTAAAGACAATTCTGGGCATAGTGCCAAAAGCTATTAAACTAATCAATATCGTTTTGGGGGAAGTAACTGGGGATATAATTTTGTCATCCATACAAATTTTGGGAAGGCTGCCATCTTGATGACAGTAGAAAGCATGAAATTATGTAAGTACTAGAACTCTCCAGGTCTCCAGTCTGAAGTCAATGAAGTTACTCTGACTCACACTTCAAAAGTGTGAGAATTTGACCTAATTTTATAGGAAGTATATGCAGAGAAAATATTTAATTTTCAGAGATACCAAATACTTCAGACTGTAGAGTTGAATTGTTTTCCCCAGACTGAGAGACTCTTGTTCACTGTACGGCCAACCAAGATTTTAAAAAGGGCCTCTAGTTCCACGTGGGAAGCATTAAATATTGCCAAATCATAACAAGACTTCAAAATGCAGAATGTTCAACTTCTATTTCTTGTTTGGTTTTTCAAAACCATATAGCTTGTAGAGAGGCTAAAATAAAATAAATAATTTTAGAGCAGTGACTTAATTTAGAGTAAAATAATTCAGCACTTCATCCCCAGGTTTCCAGATAAGAGTGATTAATACTGAGTTTCCGAGCTACTGACTTCTCTAATGCCAATAATATTTCCCAATGACTGAACATGCCATGAATGAATATCTTCGTTTACATGGCTCTGTACAAACAGCTAAGAACATGAAGAAAAAGTGAGATTGACAACATGTAACTGTGTACTGGTCTACAAGAAGCACTATGAATATACTACACTGGGGGGCAGGCAGGGGCAGCCCAGCCCTAGGCATCGGGCACCTCCCTGGGAAAGAGACGAGGCCAGGATGGGCCATCAGGTCACAGGTGGGGGCCAGGACCAGGCCTAGAGAAGGCAACCAGGGTGATACACAGCCTCAGGATGGTGACAGGTTCAGGCTGAATCCAGGACAGGAAATCAGTCTGTGGGACAGAGTCCGGATCAATGGGATTCATGGCCAGCCACATACATGGCTGTGATACAGCAGGAGCAATGAGTAGCTCAGGTGATATATTGGTAGAGCCTCAGCTTCAAATCAAGCGAAGGGGGCTCAGACCTGTCTGAGGCCATCCCAAAGTGCTGCCTGGGAGCTGTTCTCCAAGGGTGCCAGAGGAAGGCGGCCGCACTCAGCTGCACCAGCTCTAAAATGGCCCTTAGCCCTGGGAGATGGACCTCCCAGAGGGGAGATGTTCTTAGGGCTCTGACACCTATGTTTGAAGACCCCTTTACACACATAATATTGGGGCATGGTAGAAATTTTTCAGCTCCTTGTATGAAAATTTAACAGATGGACTGATGTTATTGGCAGAGGTCTATGTTTCAGTGGTGGAAATGAGCAGCATGGAGATTCATCCTCTGCTACTCAAACGGGAAATTGGGTTCTTTAGTCTGGTGAAGGAGGATGAACCAGCAGGGAGACTGAGCTTCTATCAGTATTTTGTGTGCACAAGAGTGGAGTAAAATGCATTTGTGAAAGCCATAAAAGAGGAGGTTACAGTGGGTAAAACAGAAGATGAAGAAGCCCTAGGTGGGTGGTGCAGAAGTGGAAAGACTTTGTCTTAGAGATATTATGAAACAAGACCTATTAAAGCTTTAGCTGGGACCCAACTGAAAAGTCTGAGGAAGGGCCCGGTCATAGCTAATTACAGAAAAGCTGCTGAACCAAGTGACAGCGACAAGCTTGGTGGTGTTTTTCATTGCTGCTGAAGAAAGGTTCGTAAGCCATTATGAAAAGCTACAAACCATAGCATGGTTTGCTACAAAACACTGAATGGGTGCATACTTTTTAAACAATGATTACCATTAACAGAATTTAATATCACTTTGATGCAGGCTAGCATTTTTCTGCTGTCTGCATATGCAAAGACAACTTAGTTCCAAACATCACTGGTTTAAATTCAAAGAATGCAACAGCAAACAGTCTGAGATCAATGGCTGTCATCCTATGGAAAGTGATAAATACATTTCCCTTCCAAGAGACTGTTTCTAAACAATGTTTTAATATCTCTATGGAAAATAGATGCAACTCATGGCTAATCTGAAAATGCAATTGACTCCTACATGAGGGACTGACATTAACTTGTTGGTGTTTACAAACTTAAAAGTTGTCTCTGATATACTGCAGTGCTAAGAAGAAATCAGATGCATTAACAGCTTGATACACATGCAAATGACACATTTCTCTTTATGGTATGGTAGCAAACAAACATATTTTAAATAAGAATCCATACTAATTCATTCTCTAAAGTAACTTGTTTTCACCAATAAAGCTACAAAAATTTACATCAGCCTGCATTCTCACTTATATCTATGGTAGGCAATTTTAAAAAGTGCTATTCAATCAGAACATTATCATCTACTTCACTTTGCATTAGGGTAGGTTAGTACAATTGATTTAAGATTATAAGACCATTTAGGTTGGAAAAGACCTTTAAGATCATTGAGTCCAGCTGTAAACCTAAGACTGCCAAGTGCACCACTAAACTATGTCCCTAAGTGTTACAAAATACACATCTTTTGAATATCTCCAGGGATGGTGACTCAACCACTTCCTTGATGATGAATTAAGTTTGTGCATTTATCTCAAGCCTATCTGTTAGAATCAGCCATGTATGACTGCTGCTGAAGGAAGCAAATGAGCTGACAAAATGGCAAGAATTTGGAGGAACTGTCACAAGAACGTCTGGTTCTGTAAAAAAAAATAGTCAAGGGAGGCTGAAGTTTGGAATTAGAGCTTTTTGTTTAGTGACCATGGATTCAAACACTTGGATTGTGTCTTTTGTGGGGTTATAGTTTCAGAATGCCTTGGCTAAATCATTGGCTTTAAAAGATCTTACTTGGCTTCATTAAATAATGACCACATTTTCACAGAGGTTTTGAGATACAGTGTTGACCTTTTAACTTTCTCTCTGGCTTCACTCAGACATATAGCCAAAGGCTGTATTGGGAATCTGATTCTTACTGAAGCTCTTGATATTAGGTGGATTTAGCTGCACAGCTATAAATCAAAGTCATAGTTGCTTCACACGGCTTTTCTTATCATATACAGATTTTGGCTAATCTAATCTCAGTGGTTGTTCCTTTTGTTAACTTCAAAGGTATATTGCTGGATTACAGTAGTATTGCTAGTGGGGCTGTTCGGTGCTTTCTACACAAAAGAACGTGTTACTATTTGCTTGTGCCATTTACAGTTTGAATGCCTGATGCTTCAAGGAACATTATAAAAAGACATAAACTAGAATGGTTCTGCTGCAATACCATTTCTTATTATCTGTACCTTCTTCCACATTTGTTATTACTAAAGAAATTTACTGTCTATGTGATCATCTTATTAGCATTCAGCAAATCCTCATGGATATTGCCTGCCTGAAGGCATGACCTGAGCGTTGCTACAACAATTGAAAAAGGAACACAGAAAAAGAGAGATAAACAGCAGTTTTAGACAAATTCATGAGAGGCTGGTGAAGTTTAAAGTTATGAACAATTTAGAGAGGCTAAATGTCAGGACTTCCATTGTATAATTAGTAATATTTTCATTCTGAAGGGAAAAAAGTTGTAATTCAAAGCATAGAGTTTCAAATATGTACATTGAATTAGTAAGATGAGCCAGAGGGGCTCTCTGAGGTAACAGAAAAAGCTATCTGCATATATTATGTTTCTGCTGCACAAAGTTCTTTTACTGTGTGAGTCATCAGCCACTGGGAGGTCGTAAGAGGATCTCTAGCAGGTTTTTTCTTCAAAGGGTGGGCTGGAGAATTAAAGAAACATAAAACCTAATTAAATGTAGTTGATGCTATACTTCAGCGTGTTCCAGCATTCAGCTAGACTTTACTGGATTGAAGACACTGTTATCTCAGAGATATGATGACATTTTCACCACCATATAATGCAGAGAGATTTATGCTCATTTTAAGTAAGTCTGGTTTTTGGAAGCAATTGAAAGTCCTCTATTGTAAGGAACATTTTCCGTATCTTAGTTATCCTTGTGATTTATTTTCTCTAAATCTTCTGTAATTTATTTCCTCCTCTTCTTGAGGCTTAGCCATTAGCATGGATACAAAAAGCAGTAATGTTTTAACCTATGCAATCTTGAGTTCCAAGCTGTATATGCATCATTTCTTATTGCTCTTCATCGCGCTCACAAAAAGCGTGCTCATATTGATCTGACCATACAGTGCAGGATATAGTCTTTTTGAGACATAGTATATAGTCTCCTGTCCCATAAGTAAAACATCCCATATTCTCTTGGTGAGTATTGGCTATTTATTTGATTGCTTACTTTTTTTTCCCCACATACAGACAGTTTACGCAGGAACCTGGTTTGACTTTTGTCAGTAATCTGTCCTTTTAATCACTTTCCAGCTCTTCAATCTCACCTGTAAATCTTATTAGTGATTTTATATCTTCTCTTAGGTTCAGAGTTTATACCTCAGAGTGAGGGAAGGAAGTAATTATAAATATAACTTCTGTATCCTGGTTTTAATGTGAAGATTCTACACATGTAATTTTAATTCTGTCAAACTTTGGTGGGGTTTTTTTGTTTTTGTTTGTTTGTTTTTGGGGGGGTTGTTTGTTTGTTTGTTTTTTATAAGAATGTCACAAAGCAATTTACTAAATCAACATTTTGTTTTTTGGGGGATATATTTGCATCCCAAATTGTAATGCCATTAAACAATCAAGTTAATGAAAATATCCATTGTTTGTACCTGCTTAGCTGCTGCTTAGCTTTAATTACATTGTCATCTTTAATTCCTCACTAATAGTCTTTTTCAGCCATTCTAGTCTCTTGGCCAAGACTGATGTCAGACTGATAGTCTCTAATAGGTGTTTTTAATATTGTCATAGCATAAATTTTCTTCCATTATCTAGAATTTTGCCAGTGTTCGAAGAGTTGCCAAACATCAGCATTAGTGATCCAGAGCACTCACAGAATCACAGAATCACAGAATGGTTGAGGTTGGAAGGGACCTCTGGAGGTCATCTTGTCCAACCCCCTTGCTCAAGCAGGGTCACCTAGAGGAGGCTGCCCAGGACCATGTCCAGATGGCTTTTGAATATCTCCAAGGAGGGAGACTCCACAACCTCTCTGGGCAACCTGTGCCAGTGCTCAGTCTCCCTCACAGTAAAAAAGGGTTTCCTGATGTTCAAACAGAACTTCCTCTGTTTCACTTTGTGCCCATTGACTCTTGGCCTGTCACTGGACACTACTGAGAAGAGTCTGGCTCCATCTTCTTTACACCCTCCCTTCGGATGTTTGTACACATTGATGAGCTCCCCCCTCTGCCTAACCTTCTCTTCTCCAGGCTGAACAGTCCCAGCTCTCTCAGCCTTTCCTCATAGGAGAGGTGCTCCAGCCCCTTAACAATCTTCATGGCCTTTGCTTGACTCTCTGCCGTAGTTCCACATCTGTCCTGTAGTGGGGAGCCCAGAAGTGGATGCAGTACTGCAGGTGTGGCCTCACCAGTGTAGGGTAGAGGGGAAAGATCACCTCCCTTGTCCTGCTAGCGATGCTCCTTCTAATGTAGCCTGGGATACTGCTGGTCTTCTTTACCACAAGGGCATGTTGCTGGCTCATGTTCAACTTGGTGTTCACCAGGACCCCCAGGGCCTCTTCTGTAAAGCACTTCCCTCTCCAGCATCCCTGGAACTCACAGAATTCTTAGCCAGGTCATTAGCCATACATGGGAAAACCCCCTAACTTTAGTACCTACCGCTGACTATTTTTCTAGGTTACTTTTACTGATGGAATTAAAAGTATTTCACTATCACTGAAAATATATTTAAGTGTAAGTGATTTGGATATACTTAGTAATAGCAATAACTAAAACATACGGTGCCCATAAAATTATTTGATTTTTTTCTGGATGGACACATCTGAAGAATAGTAATGACAATCTGCTTCTTTACTAACATTTCATTATGAAATCTCACAATGATTACTTGTCCCTCAGTCCTAAGCAACATCTACATGCTTCCAGTAAATGAAATAGGTGACATGATCTTGAACATCATCAATAAGCAAATGGTTCCCTGCTATCCTTCCTGTTTTAAACCACAGATATACACACTGCCATTACTGGGGTGGCTCTGTGCTTGAAAAAGACCTATCTTTATAGGATAAATATCTTATTGCAAATCTCAGCAAAAGAGAAATGATGACAAAGCTTGTAGGAACCCATTCTGGAGAAGCCACAATGTAGTCTGCTTTGGTTAAAAGTTTATGCCCACTCTTGAACAACTTGTCTTTGACTTATGAGAGTCCCTACAAGCATCCAGAACCCTGAGCAGTGATAAGTAACACTTCCTAGGAATTCTTTTCTCACTGTGAAGTAATAACCCGCCTTCAGTTATTCATGTCTTTGTTACATCTTCTGAGGGACAACAGGACATTATAAATGAGCAAGAAACCTACTCAGGAAAATCCATCTGATCCAGCACGGTGCACTGTTTCTCTACCACAAACTCTTCAGATGGCTTGTTCATTGCACAGACTTCCCTCCAAGGGGAAAAACCAAGGTCAGATTCTTATCTCCAAGCATTGGCTCAATAGAGCCCAGGAAATCTGAGAGATCAACCAACAATGATAAAAAACAGGTCTAAGAATTTTACTCCTCTGATGCAATGTAGCTGTCTTCAACAAAGTTAAAATTTATTCTTGTGCTATGTGTGGAGTGATCTCCCCAATGTTTTTATAATAAATCAGGCAAGTGTAAGAGGAGGAGTAGCAGCTAATAACTAACTGCTGGAGCTGCCATATCTCACATGGCCTGAGTTTTCAGATTTCACTCATGTAACTCTATCATCAGCTTTACTGGGAACTTTCACTTGTGTGAAAGGACAATTAGGTGCATTGTTATTCAAATGTCTTTCAAACCTTGTAACATAATTATCAAAGGGAAAATTGTGACTGTCCGTTTAAAAGTAATTGCTACAATAGATTCAATTATGTTTTGCAAGGCAGGACTTGTCTTACAAAAATCCTAAACTTGCCCTCTAGCTTCATTTTGGTGTCAACAGGAAGAATCAAAACTATGCTATGTACCTCTACTCGGTGTTACATTTAACACCCAAATAGTGTCAAATCCAAATAGTCCATTTTCTTTGTTTGATTATACTGTATTGTACAATCTCACATGTTGTTTATCTTATTTTTGCTGAACATATGTAGGTTTATTTATCGTACCTAGAGACTTTAATTTAAGCCCTGACATTATTGTGCTGTGTGCTGTACAAAGACACAATAAAAGCCTTTGTCTCACAGGGACTGCTATCTAACCACATACAACAGGCAAACTGCTCATAAGGGAATGAAAGGCATGTAGTGTGAGTTATCCAAAGTCATATAGAAGATTTATGTGAGAGCTTGGAACAGAATTCAAGTTTGCAATGTCCCTGTTTTGTTCTCTATCTTCTGGATCCATATGTCTCTCAACACAGGTCAAAAACTGGGAAGAGATTAGTTTTTTCACAGTGATCTCAGTGGATGTTTCTTTGTATCAAAGGCATGAGTTTTACATAATTCAATTTACCAAGCAGAGAGAGAATATCCATTACTTTTTCTTTCAACTTAATAGTGGAAATGGACTAGAATTCTTCAGTAGGATCAGGATCTTTAAGTCTCATATCCAAATTAACCAGCAGAATCCTGGTTGCTTAGGATGTTATTGTTTTGTGTTGCCCTGTAAAGCACAACTGTTTTTATATTCATTACTCACATAACATCACTCACTGATAGGAAACCCATGATATTTTTATTTCATAATGTTGTTCCTTTTGCTATGTACCCAGTTAAAATATATCTTCACGTTCCTTTGATTTAACACTCTTTACGATTATTATACTAAGTGTCCTATCAAACAAGGCAAAGTTCTAAGCAAATACTGCATCTCATTTCAGTAGATTTACTTCAACTGCTTGTTCTCATAAATGAAAAAAATACAGGTCCTTGTAGAATCAAAATCTCTGTGTTAATCTTCTGGAAAACCATTACTGAGAGAAATGTATTTGTGTTCACTTGAAGCTTATACCAGTTATTTTTAACCTGACATCAGGAGCACAATAATATCTTTTGCTTTGGAATGTCTGCATTACCAACATGGAACTTGCCATAATTATTTCAACTAATTCATTGCTAAGACTGAAAAGCCTGTTTTCCTGAGTTAAATTCTAATCTGCCTTATGTATGTTCCTCTTCTTTGCAGGGGAAGAAACAGAAGTATGAAAATAAATGGCTTTCCCTAACTTTGGTATTGCAGTCATTTTTACACATCAGTCTCTTAAATAGTACAGGAACTATTCAAACAAAGTTCCATTGTCTTCGGTATGACTAATGTGCATAAACCCAAGCCTGAATATAATGTTTATAGTATCTAGGTCACAAGTTTCAGAGCTGCTATTGATGGACAAGAAATGGAGGCATGCAGACAGTTACTGTTTGTCTTTTTTTTCCCCTCAGTTCTTTTGGTGCTTTGACTAATTTGGCTTCCCATTTAAAAAGTAGAGATCATAAATCAGGAAAATACTTGCATATGGTACCTGCTTTTAGCATATGATTCAAACCTATTGACTTCAGTTGTTCCACTAGAATTAAAAGGCAGACTCTGAAGTCTGGCATAGTCTCTGGTCTAATCTTGTTTACTTGCATAAAGTCATGTTTCTTTAAACGCAGTGGGCAACTCACATCTGTCGTACCCTGACCTCTACAAGTTGTGTCTATGCTCTCAATTAGTCATGCCTGTAATTCACTTTGGATCCCAAACCATACCCGTCCTCCTCCCCACTCTTACCAGAATTTCCGAGGACAACTTACATAAATCAACTGCTTGCACATAATGAAAAACCCAGGTGTGAACTGGATTCTGTCTGTGACTGAACACATCACTCAGTTTCACTATATTCTGTATTCCCTATATATAGCATAAAGATATATTATATACCCTTTCTCTTTTGGGGACTGTTATGAGAGCTAATTAGCTTGTTTAACCAATTCTGCATAGTGGATTTCATTGAAAATCTACCAATATTTGGAGAACTAGCAATATCAATGCTGTTTTAGTACAAAAAGATATGCACTGCCTTCCTTTAAATGTAGAAGGAAGTAATTTGTGCATGTCCCTCTAACCTCACACTCTTCTTGATCAGGGGAAGATATGAGTCCTGGTGTTTGTCACAACAGCTTATATATGAAAAAACTGTAGGAAAAAACCCACATTAACAGTCTTTAGAGAAGGGACTGGAGCTCAGGTCTCCCTCGTTTGATTAATTCTTCTAATCCTAAGCACTCATTTGCAAAGCCGTATCCACTGTGTTTTCCAAGTGGTTCTTGAATTAGTTTTAAAAAACAGAGCAGTTTCACTAGTGGTTCTTGGTGCTCTCCACTGCATAGCTTCATAGTCGGTGTGCTTTGGAGAAAAGCTGCCAGATAGCCAGAAAATAATTTAGCTCTTGCTACTAAGCTACTATAAAATCTGACTTATTTTGCTGCCGTGTTCAGGACACCTATTTCTGCACAAATGATCTGACAGTACCTAAGTCCAGAAGCAAGGTCATGGCTCACAGCCATGTGCTTGGAGGCACTGTGACGTACCTTAGATTTAGGTACCCAAATAATGCAGAAATAACTTTTTCATGGCCTGAAGTTTCAGGCTGTAAGACTGCAAATATCAGTTCACCCAGAGCTAGTATTTCTCCATGATACTGCCTTGAACTGCCCTGTACACAGTATAAATATATCCTAGTTAGATGCTGTAGTATTCAGGATGACAGCACTTAAATATGATGACAGCACTTTGTTCTACTCTGAATTTTGGCTGTCAGACAACTTTAAGAGTGCAAGTTTCTTACAGCATGATCTGAAAAAGGGATTAAAGGTTAAATGTGGTTTGAAAGGATAGTGGTTCTCCAGCAGTAGTAATTCTGTGCCTACACACAGGACAGCTATACGGAATAGTAGGTTATAGTAAGTATAAGGGTTGGAGTTTAGCACAGTGGGCACTGAAGAATTTATGATTATGACTGAATTCTGCAAGACATAAAGATGCCAAAGCCAGCAAGACAATTGCTTCCTGATTAATTCTGAGGATAAGGTTAAGGCTAGTCACTAAATCCTGCAAGATACACAGGAAAGCAATGAGAAATGGTGCTGTAACCTAGACGACTAGGATCAGTGAGAGAATGGGTAAATTTGCTACTAATAGCATGGTAAGGTACAAAACAAAGCTATGTTTAGAGCTGGGTCTTATGCTTACAGTTCAGTTATGGATGGAAGTAGGAATGAATGAAGTTCTAGGTTGATTGACAGATCATGCAAAATACCCATAATTAGGATAAGGACTAGTAAAACACAGCCAACGGTTTTTAATGTTCAGTTCCAGAGTGAATATATTACTGGACCAGCATACAGACTTAGTTGCAAGGTAGGGTTTGAGTTGGTATTCATGACAGCAAGGATCAAAAGGATTGGTCTTCTGATGGATTCTCCAAAACACTCAAGTGCTGTGATGAGGCCGAGTAGGTTGTAGAATAAGCAAATAATGGTCCTCTCTATGGGAGCGCAAGTTTATGCATCCATAAAAACTGAGGCCTAAATGAACCCAGTCCTAACTTTAATAAATCATGAACCACATCCCTGTACTGCTCCAGTCTACATCGTGCCTCACAAATACCGCAAGATGCAACAACAGTTTTGCCCTTCGCTGCCTGTTACCCAAATTCTAGCTGCTAACCTACTGTCCAGCTGTAGCCTAGTATCCCATATCTGCTCCAGAAATATCCATGAAAAGTTGCCCAAGTGTGTATTCAGCCCTCATGTTTGTTGCCTTTGTTCACCTAGTCATAAATTGAATCTTTATCATCTTTCTACTAATCCCAAGTCTAGTCCAAACTTGACTTGAACGGCAGCTCAGCAGTACTTCAGAAATAGCAACAACGTATTTGGCCATACAGGTTGCCACATTCATCTGAGCCATTCTTAGGATGGTGAATGCAGATGCCATTAGGTATTGCAAAAACGACTAAACCCCTTGTTTTTTTCAGGGCATCCTATGAAGTGAAAACTAGCTATGAATTAGTGCTGCTAGCATTTGATGATGCTAGTACCATTCCTCATGTTAGCCTTTTTCTGTTGCAGGATCCAAATCAAAATCCTAACATTGCCCACTGAGAACTTTCTATTTGGGAACTAACCTTAAATCATTTGATAACAGACACTCTCCAGCTATTGTAGGCCTTTCAGGAAGCAGAACTAAAGCAAGCTCCTTGTCCTGTTCTGTTTTGAATCCTTATGTTAACCCTAATATTATTAGTTGCAGTACTATGCCTAGGCATGGATTTAGCCAAAATGCGGTGAACTGTAACAGCCTGCAGCTAATCAGAAGCTGTATGTTCATATCACATCATTTTTCCTCGTGTTCCTAAAGGCCAGCAATAAACCAGACTCCTAATCCTGTGTAGTTTTGAACCTTGGCACCACCTTAGCCATAATCCAGCAAATGGCAGCAGTGCAATTGCTAATTTTAAATTGCATGCCAAAGCTATTACCAGCCAGCATCCTAGACTGTGGATCTCACATAATCCAGCAATTCAATTTATGAATATGGGTGATAGTACTGTAAAGGTAGGACAAGCTGTCTTAGGTTCTACTGAGATAAGCCCAGACATCAGAAAACATTGAATGACATCCTTCATCATTTATTTAATATGGGAATCCATAAAGCAATGGCAATCTTGGTTCAACTATTCAGCTGTCTATTTCACTGGATAGTATTTCTAGAGAGTGAAAAAACATCAATTTTTGTAATAATGTTAAATATTTTTATATAGTTTATTGTCTTGTTTCTTTTTTTGTAAATATGCAAAAATTTTATATATATAGGAAAACTACAAAATAAGCAATAACGTCTTAAAAATGGAGTAACAGTTAGTAATTTGTAGATTTGTTTCAGCACCTAGTCAAACCTAAGTATTTCCTTCATTCTGTGTACCCAAGTACTGCCAGATTTTGGGGGTCTAAATTCACTGCTGATAGAACTGGAAGAAAACATTTGGCTAAAACAACTACAATTCTAAAAGATTAGCTGTCTCATTTACTGTAACTGCTAAAAAGAGAAGTTGCCACAAAATGGGCTGCCCATGTTGAAACTCATAAGAACAAGGAACATGACAGCTGAAAAGATTGTAATGAAAAAGGTGCAATAGATAGGTCTGGGCCAAATGTATTATGAATTTACTGCAAAGGAAGAAGGGACAAAACCTAAATTGTGAAAATGCTAAGTACTTAATTCATGCTAACTCCCATAATCCTCAGCAAATCTACTTATATCCAACTGATTAAATATTTAAATAAAACCAATTTAAAATCTTGGTTAATATTACAGAAAAGTGATGCAACCTGTTTATTTAAGCCAGAACAAATCTAATCAACAAAATACAGGTTACAGACAGCTAGGAGTTCACATTTCTTTTGCAGTTTGTAATTTGTTTTATTTAGCTTTTATTGGTCAGCTCACTCACCAACAGTGTATTTCCCACACACTAGACTATTCAATTGTTGAGCCTTATCTCTTGTAATGTTTCTCATACATGCTCCAGTTTGACAAGCTTGGGGAATCTTGGCCAGACATGAAATAGTGTTTTTATTTGCATTTGAATCAAATGAAAAACTGTAAAAGTTTTGCTTTTATTTTTATACTCCACTGATAGTGGGTTTATGTAGTTAAAAAATTCCACAGACTCCCAAGTATAAGTCCAATATTCTGCTGTTGCATCAGTGAAGTCTCATTTCTTACATGAAATACATACGTGGCACAATTTTTCCTCTAACTACAAATAAAGTAGCTTAGTTAGGAAACCAGTATCAGTCAGGACACTGTGTATGCCTTTTGTGTCAGGAAGAATAGTTAGCCTGGACAAAGCACCTCAGTAATGGGATGTTACTGCATTTGGAATGTAAAACTTAAATCAGCACTTCAAAAGTAAGAGAATATGGCACCACCATTTTCACTGCTATTTCTAAATTTGTCTGATCAGTGCTCTTATCAATCGAAAGAGCAAACCAAACACTAGGAATTTTTAGTAATGTGTCCCTGACATTGTGTACATCCATGGTATGCTTGCATCTCTAATGCTGTAAGGCATTCCCCTCTTTCCCTCATCTCAGAAAGGATGCAATAGCAGATATCTGAAGAAGGGCAACAAGAAATAACAACATATGGAAGAGCTACATATTGGAAATGACTGTGTCTGAGCTGTTGAGTCAGAGGTTATTTTGGTGCTAAAAGTCTATGTGGATTTATAGGAGGATTGGCCAAGTTCATGGCTGAGGAATCTATTAACAGTTAACTACAAACATAAATGTAGTCCCTGAGCTGAAAGTGTCTGGAGGATGGAGAAGCACTGTGGAGATGCAGCATATTGGCTTGCCTTGTTCTTCTGCTGCTCCTGAGACATCTGCTCTTGGTCTCTGATGGAGTTAGTCCTGGGTTTGGTCCGACTTCAGGTAGTTATGTTATTCGCATAAGTACCAACTCAGAAAATACCTACTAGTAGTACTCGAATCTAAGTAATATTTGTTAGCAAGTCCATGGAGCTGTTGAATTTGTGACTTTTTTGAATGCAGTTAGGAAACCCCACAGAAGTGGTTAACTGGACCAAATACAGGGTGGCTCTCCAGGACTGTATTAATGGAATGTTAATTGCTTGCACTTTCTGAGGAAAATTCATGGAAACTTTGAGGCTAGTCTATAGAAATATGCTTTAACTACCTGAAGTAATTTGAAGGTATCATAAGCTTGTGGCAGATGGTGAGTTAGGGAGAAGAAATGTTCTTATTTATTTTTGTTCACTGGTAGGCTTTTATGTAGCTCTATCAATTTAGCAACAGTGTGAGTCATACAAAAATTAATGAACATAACCTGTCAACAACCTTCTGAGGCAAATGAGTACTACCATGTGATATCAGCAGATCTCTGAGGTACAGCTTCACCCTCCAGCTACAGGCATAGATAGGTTCACAACTAGAAGCATGGGTTCATGTTCACAGAGAAAAGAGCGTAGGTCATAATGCTTTTTTGTGGACCTTGCAGGTGAGGTTGGCTTCCCTCAGCTGCACAAACCTGAAACTGAAAAAAACAAAAAATTATCTCAGCTTTGAGGTGATCTGTACCATGAGCAGTTCAGATACTGCTCCTTTGGACTTACGACCTAGCAGAGAAAGTTGCACAGCAGGAGGCTATAGTCAGAGATTTATTTCTTTTTTATTATTATGTATATTTTTTGGCACTGTCCTTTTATTCAGCCTTTCTCTCGCTGCCCTTTATCACGGGAAGATGATCGTTTTAAATCCCCTTCCACAGACTCAGAATTAACCTAAGTCTACGTGCCTACACGGTAGAAGAGTCTATAATGGCGGACGTCTCACGAAGGCGCCCAGCCGCACCACTCCAGTGTAAAACCGGAGGGGTTAGGTTACCCGGTGCCGGGCGACCGCGGCCTCCCCCGCTCCAACTCGGAGGAAGGACGCGGCGCCTGGCGCTGTCACGTCTGCGGCGCGAGGCGGCGGCTGCTCGCGCCCCCTCCTCCGCCCCCCCCCCGCCCCGACCCTCTCGCGCCCAGGGGCCAACGGCCGATGGCTAACGGCTAACGGCCGTCAGACCTCCGGACCCGAGCGTCTCCCGCCATCTCCCTCCACTCGCGCTGAGGGGAGGGCTGCGTTCTTTCCGTGTTCGTCCTTTGCGTTCTAGTCATTCACTCACTCACTCGTACTGTTTGTTTGTTTGCGGTTAAAGGACGGACGAAATGAAGGCTAGGGAGATGGATGACTATAGGAGAGTTTCTTCTAGCACGGGACAGGGCATGAGGTAAATAGGCAACTTAAGGAGGGTATAGCCTTCTTTCATTGCTAATACATGTAGGAGCCATGGCAAGGACCAGAACAAGAGGCAGGTGTGATCTGAATGCAGCGATGGAAAGGAGGGCTGTGGAGCCACCTGACCTCTGCTGATGCTGCATGAGACTGTGCAAAGTGGGCTGTGTTTTGCAAAGGATGCGGTTGCTTTAGTACTTTCTACTAAATACCTGCCTTGTTAGAAGCCTTGTGTATGATAACCATAAATAGAGGTGGCGTGTCGATGTCTGCCTAGTCCAGAGGGGTAGCTTTGTGACTGGATACACAAATGTTTATAAAGGTGAAAACTTGGTTCAGAATTTTGTTTTGTCTTCCAGGGAACTGTGTAGAGAAGGGAAAGTACACATTAAAAATATTGACAAATCTTGGTTAAAAATATAAAAGATTAATATACAGTTTGACACAAATCACTTTAGGAAAACAGAATGTCAGTATATTACAAATAAATTGCTACAAACTTTTTTTTTAATTGAATCTTCTTTCTCTAAAATAGCATAAAAATGTCCTTACCACATGAAGTGAAACAACAGTGATCATAAAGCCAATGTACAGCCTTTGGACGAACAGAAAGACTGTCAAGAGTATTGGAATATGTAAGTAGATTCTGATATAAGAGCTTACCTGTTATTTAATGCTAAAATGTAAAAAGGCGTGACTGCCAATTAAAATTTTGTCAGGAAAGTTTCTTAAAAAGCAAAAGCAAACCTAGAGCTGTTTTAATTAGAATTATTATCTCATACATCAAAGTGGCCACACATACAGTGCCCCCAGGACCTGAACAAAGCATAAAAATGTCTGCTAAATATGTAGCTTTGAGCATTGAATTCTTTTTGGTCCATGTATCCAGACTGTGCACAAAGTACAAAATCAAACAACTAAACAAAAGTTTAGAAGCAAAATTACAGTTCTGTAATTTTAGACATGACTGATATGAAAATGCAGACTTTGACCTGTCAGGGAGGGAAAAAATGCTGTGTGTTTATACTAGGCGTAAATTTTGGCATATAGAGTTACGGTTCACTGAGCATACAAAAGCCATTTTTTAATTCACTCATTATTTTTGTGGTATAAGCAAAGTATAAATCAGGATTGATGTAAAAAAAAAAAAAACCCTTAGAAGCATTCATTGCAGGGCCACTTTCCATTTACCTAAAAAGAAAAAAAAATGGGGAAAAAATGGTGAGCAGAGAGCGATTAAGATAGACACTACAAGTAACGGTTGTCCTGCATAATATATTTAAATATATTGGTAAATTAAGCTGGCTAAAATTTGAAGGGGACTTGTTCAAGAATTTACCATTCAGAGATTAATTTCTGACATAAGTGCATGTTCATGTTTGTTAGAGAAAGAGGACTTGAATGTAGAAGACAAATCATTACAGTAATTTTCCCCAACAACTCCTTTAAAAATGTTAATAATGAATCATTTAAGAAGTGGGACTGTTTTATGTTAGTGTTCTCTTAAGATGTTTTTCTTCTATGTCAGCTAAATAATAAACTTTGCTGGTGTTTGGTATAGCCAGGTCAAGAACTGAATGGGAATAGATTTTTATTTTCCTATTGACCCTTCAGGCTTGTCACCATCAGAAAGTGAAATAGGCATCTGTAGGGCATCATAGAGGAATTTTTCTTTTCATTATCTACACTGTACTTTTTTTGTTAGTATACTGCACTACTCCTAAGGTCTGTTTTTATCATTTGAAAGAGGCACACTCCATGGGCCTGGATGAATGGAACATATGTGGAAGAAGGGTGTGGCACCTTTTCCAGCTGCACATCTGGACTTTTTTTTCAATGGCAATAAAAATGCATAACGGAAAAAGGAGGGAATTGAATGGTGTGTTCTTTGAGCTTAATGTCATAAGGAATCTGTAGTTATTAGAGACAGTAGATGTGGCTTTCAGCAGAGTCAGGATACAGGAGGTGCTCTGGTTCTGCAGATGGGGCACAGTGCCAGATTGCTAGAAGGATGCTATCTGAGTATCAGAAGCTTGGAGAGCAGATACTCCACCAAATGCAAATAAATTTACCTGTCATGATCCATTATTTTGATGTGTGAAATAATATCTCAGCTTTTATCTGCTTTTCTATTCTCTTTCCTCTCTCATTTTTCTTCTTTTGCCACTTCACCTATTTCTGCCTTCTATTTTCTGTCCTGCTATTTTCTGTCTTTTTTTTCTCTGTATGCCTGATGTCCCACATCACGTTGTCCTCAGCATGTGAGGAATGAGAATTACTTCTGTCCAACATTTACATTCTTACCTATTTTAGTTTGGATAATCACTACTATTGCTCATGTTTAATCTAGACCTCCTTAGATTAACTGGGGGGGTTCATTAACTATTGGAGTAACTGTTCTCCCTGTAATGCCTTAAACTAAACTCCCTTCCCTGGTGCATAGAATCATAGAATGATATAATAGCAATAAGGTCTCCTCTCGGCCTCCTTTTCTCCAGACTAAACAACCCCATAAGACTTGTGCTCTAGACCCTTAGCCAGCTTTCTTGCTCTTCTTCAGACGTGCTCCAGCACCTCAATGTCTTTCTTGTAGCGAGGGGCCAAAAACTGAACATAGTACTCAAGGTATGGCCTCGCCAGTGCCTTGTACAGGGGAACGATCACTTCCCTAGTACTGCTGGCCACACTATTTCTGATACAAGCCAGGATGCTGTTGGTCTTCTTGGCCACCTGGGCACACTGCTGGCTCATATTCAGCTGGCTGTTGACCAATATCCCCAGGTCCTTTTCCGCTGGGCAGCTTGCCAGCTGCTCTTCCCTGAGCCTGTAGCATTGCATGGGGGTGTTGTGACCCAAGTGCAGGACTCAGCACTGAGCCTTGTTGAACCTCATACAATTGGCCTCGGCCCATTGACCCAGCCTGTCCAGATCCCTCTGTAGAGCCTTCCTACCCTCAAGCAGATCAACACTCCTGCCCAACTTGGTGTCGTCCACAAACTGACTGAGGATGCACTCGATCCCCTTGTCCAGGTGACATAAAGATATCGAACAGTACTGGCCCCAGTACTGAGCCCTGGGGAACACCACTTGTGACCGGCCACCAACTGGATTTAAGTCCATTTACTACAACTCTTTGGGCCCAGCCATCCAGCCAGTTTTTCACCCAGTGAAGAGGATGCCTGTCCAAGCCATGAGCAGCCGGTTTCTCCAGGAGAATTCTATGGGAAATGGTGTCAAAGGCTTTACTAAAGTCTAGGTAGACAACATCCACAGCCACTAAGCGGGTCACCTTGTCATAGAAAGAGGTCAGGTCAGTCAAGCAGGACCTGCCTTTCATAAACCCATGCTGACTGGGCTTGATCACCTGGTTGTCCTGTACATGCCACATGATGGCACTCCAGATGATCTGCTCCATAACCTTTCCTGGCACTGAAGTCAGACTGACAGGCCTGTAGTTTCCCGGCTCCTCCTTCCGGCCCTTCATGTAGATGGGCATCACATTGTCTAACCTGCACCCAACTGGGACCTCCCCAGTTAGCCAGGACTGCTGACATATGATGGAAAGTGGTTTGGTGAACACTTCCACCAGCTTCCTCAGTACCCTGGGGTGGATCTCATCTGGTCCAACAGACTTGTGTGTGTCGAAGTGGTGTAGCAGGTGGCTAGCCATTTCTCCTTAGATTATGGGGGCTTCATTCTTCTCCCCATCTCTGTCTTCCAGCTCAGGGGGCTGGGTACCAGGAGAACAACTGGTCTTACTGCTAAGGCTAAGGCAAGGAAGGCATTAAGTACCTCATCCTTTTCCTCATCCTTTGTCACTCTGTTTCCCCCTACATCCAATAAAGGATGGAGATTCTCCTTAGCCCTCCTTTTGTTGCTAATGTATTTATAGAAACATTTTTTATTGTCTTTTACAACAGTAGCCAAATTAAGTTCTAGTTGGGCTTTGGCCCTTCTAATTTTCTCCCCACATAACCTCACAACATCCTTGTAGTTCTCCTGAGTTGCCTGCCCCTTCTTCCAAAGGTCATAAACTCTTTTTTTTCCTGAGTTCCAGCCCATGATCTCTGTTCATCCAGGCTGATCTTCTTCCCTGACAGCTCGTCTTTTGGCACATGGGGACAGCTTGCTCCTGCACCTTTAAGATTTCTTTCTTAAGGAATGCATATCCTTCCTGAACTCCTTTGCCCTTCAGGACTGCCTCCCAAGGGACTCTGCCAACCAGTCTGCTAAACAGGCCAAAGTCTACCCTCCAGAAGTCCATGGTAGCAGTTCTGCTGACCTCCTTCCTTCTCCAAGAATCAAGACCTATAATTTCATGTTCACTATGCCCAAGACTGCCTCCAACCATCACATCACCCACAAGTCCTTCTCTATTTGCAAACAACAGGTCCAGTCTTCCCTAGTTGGCTCACTCACCAGCTGTGTCAGGAAGTTACCTTCCACAGACTCCAGGAAATTCCTAGACTGTTTCCTCTTCGCTGTATTGTATTTCCAGCAGACATCTGGCAAATTGAAGTCCCCCAGGAGAACAAGAGCTAGTGACTGTGAGACTCTCCCCAGCTGCTTATAGAATATTTTTTCTGCCTTTTTGTCCTGGTTGGGTGGTCTACAACAGACTACCACCATGATATCTGCCTTGTTGGCCTTTCCCCTGATTCTTACCCATAAACACTCAACCCTATCATCATCATCATCATCATCATCAAGTTCTAGACAGTCAAAACACTCCCTAACATACAGGGCTACCCCATCGCCTCTCCTTCCTTGCTGTTCCCTTCTGAAGAGTTTATAGCCATCCATTGCAGCACTCCAGTTGTGTGAGCCATACCACCATGTTTCCATGATGGCAACTATATCACAGTTTTCCTGCTGCACAGTGGCTTCCAGCTCCTCCTGTTTGCTGCCCATTCTGTGTGCATTGGTGTAGATGCACTTCAGTTTGGCTATTGATCCCACCACCTTTTTGGGGGGGGAGAAGCCCTAATTCCTACGTGATCATTCTCAGGTGCTTCCATGGTTTCTAACACATCAATAATCTTTGTGTCTTTGCTGCCATGTGGATCTACATCCTCTACGTCCATTGAGACGGTAGACTGAAGGACCTCGCTAACACACCATCATTAATGTTTTCATGTTACATTGGCATGCTGTATCTTGCCACAAGAGGACAAGCTGCACAAAAGTGATACCACATCGTATTAATTTGGGACACTGTAAGCAATGTTTGCACATGTGTGGTGCCTCACAGTATTTAAAGAAATCAGTCACACAACCAACCTTGCTCTGACAGATACTGCTTAGCATAAGGCTGAGTTAGTGCTTTTGCTACTTTGCTTTTCTCTCCTTTTCCTCACAGTCATGAAAGTATCGTTTCAAAGAATGAAAAAAAAAGCTATTTGTTTTCTTAGATTTTTTTTTTTAAGAGCTTAATAAGATTCTAAGGAGATGCTAATAAAATGCAGTTTAAAGAGTACTATATGAGAACTGCAATATAATGCTCAGTGAGCTATGCATATTGCTTATCAATAAATAGTTTCAAGTGAGTCATTAAGCCTCCAAATTTGTGCCAATTTTTCTTCTAGAATATTTAAAAATAGTGCTTCAGTAAGACATCCCTTCAGTGTAGAGAACCCCTAGGCTGCTTAATGCATTTGAACTTACTTCTCTCCACCCTGCTTTTATGGCACAGTAAAAAATGTATCTCACTGCTGAGATCACTTTCAGGACACTGTTCGGCATAGTTTAGACTGCTGTGAGATTGCTTAAGTTACACTTGGGACAAAAGCAGCACAAACCTATTTGGGGGAGAGAGAGAGAGAGTAGTTATGGCTACTTCCCTTTTGCTATATCTTTACTTGCGTCTAGTGCTTATGGGGTGAAAGAATTAGATGTGTCTGTCAGCTTCATCCAGCTACAATCCTGTTTTATTTCCACGTTGTTACAGCAAAGGCTAATTTAGTCCAGGGAGTACATGGAAGAAAAAAAATAGAGAGGTCAGAGAAAGAGGTCATTGATAGTGATCTTGTTTCCTTAAGAATGGGCGCTGAACTTGCTCCATCTTCTTAAATGCTATTAGACAGCAATATAAAAATAAGCAAAATTTACATATTAGTATGATACAAATATGAAATGTGCGTGACCTTTGCTTAAAAGAAAAAGTTAATTGCATCTCTGGAAAACTAGACATTTTTAACTGTCCAGAATATAATAGGTTATGAAATTAAGGGGAGGGTGAAGAAGCCTCTAATTGTACAACATTGTAGCACACTAATAGATCAAAGTCTTTCTACAGAACAGTTCAATATTAATGTCATTTGCCTACAAATGAGAATGAAAGATGATTGAAAAATCAATCATGACATTGATTTTTCACCATTAAAAAACTCCAGAAAATAGGAATATTGAATGAGATAATCATTTAAATAATCATTTGATTCCACTTGTTTCTCAAGAGCATGCAGTTTTGTAGCCTAGCTTGGGCTCTCCTTCCCTGGCTCAATGAGTGATGGATTCTATTTCTTTTTTCTGTAGAGGACCTCTGTAGGCAAAACTCTTCAACACATGCTTTAACAAATGTTTGGTTTTAAGCATGTGAGTTTGTGATACCAGGACGTGCCTCAAATTAAGCATGTCTTTTAAGTACTTTGCTGTCTATATCCTAAATATTTATTCCCTAGTGAGAACATATATTAAGTACAGGGGCTGAGTGTTTGATACAGGATGATTGAGATGATGACTTCTGAGTTCTCCTCCTGCCTCTGTCACTGATGAGAATTTTAGTCCTATAGTGAGTAGAGTCTCAACACAAAAATGTTGAATTCAAGGCAATCTTATCAGCTATCACAAGCCTCAATAATTTGTGTTTGGTATGAAATGAGAGGTTTCTAATCAGAGATTAAATGAAAAAAAAAATTGAGGCATATTGGATGTTTACTAGAAAGCAGACAGAGAGAATAGGCGTTATCCTGCATCTCCTATTCTTAAGTTTCTGAATCCTTTTCCTAGCTCAGCAATGTAAAAGGTGGGAGGAAGAGACCTGATGACTAAATTAGAAGAGGAAAGATGGATCTTATATTCATGAGAAATGTAAGGCTTTGCCTTCAGACACAAGTTCTCCCACTGAAATTGATATGGCATGCTTAACACAACACAGGCAAATGTTCTTCCTTTCTTATGAGTTCCTACCCACTGTTGTCACAGTGTTGGCAGAACTGAGTGCTTATGCTACTAGTGCTTCTTGCTTTTAGAAAAGGATTGATCCGCACTAGTATAAGCATATTTACACAGCAGACCTGCATCCTTGCTAAGGTCTATGCTTCTATATCTCTATTAACAAGCATAACTACAGAAATAATCAAGTACCAAAATATATAGACCTGGCTTTATTAAGTTCTTTTAAGTTCTTTCTCCATATATCTTTATTAGAGCTGAAAAAAATCTACCAATCACTATACTTTGATAGGCATGTTAATAGGCATATTAGTATTGGAAATTTCTGCAAACTCTTGACAACTCTTGAGCGAAACCCTTGTTTGAAATGGTTTGTTTGGGATTTATTATTTTTGCCCAATCAGTGTATTTTAGGGTACTTTTGTTTATTTGTTGACAGTGGAAGATGACATGGATATACCACTTTTAATGGAATTTTAGTTTTCTTAACTGTAACAGTAAGGTCCTAGGAATTGAAAACTCCTAACAGGGAGAAGTGCTTTTCTTCATCTAACTTTAAGACAAATTATATAGCAATATTAACATGTTTTTCCCCTGTCTTTGATCTCCCTGAGATTGTTAACTTTGTTCTTAACTGAGCGAGCTACTAGTTTTTGCCATCCTTTTTTCAGCTTTTTATTGAAAAATGAGAGTGGCACAATTGATAAAGAAACAAAATTCTCCATGGCCAGTAAGGTCAACATTTTCCTAACGTTTACAGAAAGGCATTCAAATGGCTGGCTTTTTTGGAACCTAAGGAAAAATTACTGCAAATCTTACTGGAGTGCATTATGTCTGAAGTGAGCTGAAGTTTTCCCTGTGGTGCTTCATAAAGCTATTTTATAGTATAAGACTGAATGCTGAACTAGAGTTCAGTGAAGTTCATCTTTATTCTTTAAACAAGAAATGAACTCTTCTCTCTGTATTAGTAAAAATTAGTTCTAAAATGTACTGGTATTACCATTTCTGTGGCATGCTGGATCTAAACTATTTAAACAGTTTATACCTGTGAAGCTTTCATATTGATCAAGTAGCTGTAATTATAATAAATAATAGTATAATTATTACCATGTGTAAACAAGTGTTTTTGAAAACCAGACCCATCCTTTGCTTAATGTTGCACAAATCACAGAGCAGTCATACTGACAAAATTTGACTTACTGTATCTCTGAGAATTTATTTCTCTATTCTGAATGAATGCAATTTTACTCCTGCAAGCTCCTTTCTTAAAATAAACACACTTAAATATATCTTTCCATGCTTTTAATTAGACCAATCATTTATTAATATCTTTGTACATATGGAAAGAAGAGAGATTGTAATAGACATTTTTATGACTCCAATAAGTAGTTATAAATGCCTGTATTTACATGTTTTTGGTATCAATTTATCTCATGAGCCATCTAACATGGAAAAACATGTTTAATAAGCTTACTTTTTGTGCAGCTGCTTTCAGTTCTTGTTATTACAATTTGTAATGCACAACACAAGAAGAAATATAAGCATATATGCACATAGTCTTTTCTCTTCAGGACCACTATCTTTGCATTCAGATTTCTTTGTTTTGTTTTGTTTTGTTTTGTTTTGTTTTGTTTTTTTCTTTTCTGGTACTAGAAAAAGTTATAATTCTTGTTTGGTTATTTTTCACATGGAAAAAAAATATTTCATGTTATCTGTTGTTGCACAATATATCGTGAATTCTTCCCAAAAGTGAAGAAAAAAAGACAAATGAACTTTTCATCACAACCATCTATAAGAAATTGCATATAAAATCTGGCAGTAGATTACAGGCAAAAGAACAGGAGAGAGCAGGATATTTGAAACCAAGAGCTCTGTCTGAGAAGAATGCTTTGTGTGTCGCTAAGATTTGGGAGTGGCACTACAGAAGCTATAATGTCAGAGTGTGCACATATGGTGCATGCCATGTTGAAGAGAATGTGAATTATGTTGCAGCTACCATGGACCTGAAGGATATAATACTGATTGTTTTATATTTAAGCAATTGAGCCACTGTCTATCTGAATGATAAAGTATATGACTGAATGGGGGTTTCAGCCATAATCTAGGGAGGAGAAAAAAAAAAAAAAAAAAAAAAGAGGTATTGTGCAGCTGTAGTGTTTCAAACAGGTCTCAATACAAGAGCATGTGCTGTACTGGGCAGGGCTTATAAGAGTGAAAGAAGCACCTGTTTCTGATGGTAAATTAATGCTTAGACTATATTCAATGCAAAATAGCAGGAAGATTACAGATGGCAAATTATGTATTTTCTGTGAAATGAGCTAGGGACAGCACTGTTGTATCTATAGATGGGAGGAGCCTGATTTGTGTGATGTGCCAATGCAGCACTAGTCTGTTTGGAGAACATTTCTCAGCATGAAACAGCAGCCGAACAGCTGTGCAAGAGCAGTGCAGCTTAATAGGTGGAATTTTTTAAGAGACCCAATGGAAGTGATTGATCTGCAGGTTACTCTGGTAGACATATGGCATACCCTGTGGAAGTATGCCTGTGCCTAAAGTGGTGTCATTGGACAAGTTTTCAGGGAAAAAAGATTATTCTTAAAGGAGCTATCTCCTCATTCTATGACTGCTGAGAAATCAGTATTCTAGTATTGTCAGCTGCAGCTCTTTATGCCTGAGCTGGTGCAGACGCTAAACAATACCCAAAAGCCTGCAGTATGCCACAGATAAATTTGAGATGGAGGGGAATATTTAATTGCATTTAGACTTGTTTGATTTTCCTTGTACCCAGATATGATAGTGCTTCTTAGCTGTAACTGTTCAAAAGTGTGTAGAAGTCCCCTGCTTCTGTTTCTCTGCCATCATTTTCTCCCTCCATTTTGGGCGACACTCACAATAGCACTTGCTTGTATGTAAAAATGTGCAAGTTACAATTTGGCCTTATTAACATTCTCCAAATGACTACTTCGACCATGTCTAAATCACACCCAGTGAACTGATCGGAATGTTTTGAGACTCAGAATTTATACAGTAGTCCTCTGCCTTGCTCTTGTGTTGGTGAACTTACTAGGCACCAGGTGCAGGGTTAGACCTGTCATTCTCTAAACAGGAAGCCTGAGGCTTGTTACAGCCATTGCTTGACAAAGCGAAAATCTGAACACTGCACAGTCTTTTATAACATAAATAGATAGGATATTCCTTGGTTTTTGTTGTAGACTACCTAATGTAAGGAAGACAGTTTTGGAAACTGTTTTTCTTCCTGAAGATTTAATCCTGTTTGTCCAGTTTTTTTCAAGCTGTCCATATAGCAGTGGCTTTACAAACATGCTTGGCATATCTGAACATATAATTTATTCTACAACCAAAAAGGGTGCTCAGGATCACCAGTCAGACTCAGAATAATTGTTTAAGAACCTGTATCTTAACTGACTTATTTTCCCTCTAACATATACTGTAATGCCTTATCCAGATTTGTGTATGAACTATTGTGAAGTGTGTAACCACTGCCATAGTTACATACAGAGTTATTGCATTGTAAGTGTTTTCTCATTGCCTTAGGGATATCTGGAAATGGAAGGACGTGATATGGAACATACTGTCTTCTCTTTGATTCTATTTTATTTTTTAAAGGACTTTGGCAAAGAAGAATTGACATGATAGCTAGAGCCTAAGTGCTTTAAGCAAAATTGCTAGCTAACTCATTAAAAAAGCTAGTGTATGTAAAATCAATTTAGTGAGACTGCAGAAGAAAGGTCAGCTGCTTAAGAATCCAAGTGAATTTGCAGTCACAGATGAAAGCTGTTCTAAATGCCAAAGCAAGCTGCATGTCCTAAGGTAGATTTTTCTCTTCTCCTCAGTGCAGATCACCACTCACTTACTTTTGCACTTATCTATTGCAAAGCTGCTGAAGTTATAATCTGCAGGTTTTTAAATGGTATATGGGAAATGGAAATAACTTAATACTTCTAAAATAACAAATAATGTATGCCAATGATGCCTGATGGTACTATGCAATGGTATAAGTACTTTTGACAATTTCCAAAACAGCAGATCTGATTTGTGTTTTCCTAAAATGGTACCATGAGCCGATATCCCCAGAAATCTCCTCCAGGGGCACATTCTTTGTTAATAGGACAGATGAGTAACACAAGACCTGAAAACTGCTGTCCCCTCTCTCATTAGCACCCTAGAATGGTGCATGTAGGCATGACAAAGGGGCAGCCACACAACTTCTCCATCCAGCTTTTGCTGGACCTACCCTCATGCTATGTTAATATGTATTACTGGTTTTGTACATATGAATGCATAACAACAGTTATATATGATTTCTGGTTACTGACTTTCCTTTTCAAAGCAAGTTAACAGAGAAATAAGAGAAAAATCCTTATTACATGGATGCTGTAAGAATCCAGTATCTCTCCTAACTAAAATTCTGGCCTTAATATAGAGAGAGTTGTTACTCTAGAAGATTATTTTTTCCTGTCAATAGGAAAGGGTAGTATATCCATATTCTGGTGAATTTAGGCTGTTTAATGCTCTTCTTTTTTTTTTTTAAATCTTCGGGAATCAGTCAAGTAATTGGGCAACTTGGAATTTTTTTGTCCTTTCTCTTATAAGAGACATACATGTAAGTTGAGTCGAGCTATGTCTTCATAAGCAAGTACTGTTGTGAAGTAGGAGTAGATCTGTAGTGAAACAGTGGACATCTAGGACTTGATATTCACAGTGTCTCTCAGAGGTTTATTCAGACTACCTCTGCTCTGGTCCTGTGAAATGAATGCCCAATGGCATATCTTCCACTTCAGACTTACATTTGGAAATGGGCAGGAAAGATCTGTATTTAATTTGATAAACTATACATTCCATAATTTCCAGAATAAAATTACATTCAGACATATTAGAATTATTTTGTAAACATGTAATCAGGTATTTTAAATAGTTTTGTACCATTGTGTTTAGGTGTTTCCTACTATTAGGACTTCTTTCTTATCCTCAAAAAAACAAAAGTAGAAAAATCACTATATTTTAATGCATATTTTTAATGATTAAACTTTAAAATAAATGAGTGAGATACCCAAGTATTTTCAAAAAAATTAACATAGTATCTTAATCTGTTGAAGTCAGAATCACCAGATACGGCACAATCTTTGTGACTCAGAATGTGATTTTTCCATATTGCCTGTAACTTCTTTGTTGATGCCCATTCAGCTATCAAAGATGCTTCCAAAGAGCTGAATTCACCTTTATCCTGAATGTCCCCAGTAATTGGAATCAAATGCTGAAATTTTAGAAGGTTAAAGGTAGTGCAAGTAATTCCAAGCTACAATGGGAAATGTCTGCTGTTGACTTTTCTAATAACTTTCTGATTTCCCACCAAGAATGGTGAAAGTGCACTTACTATCACTTCTCACCATTCCATTGTTTCACCTATTCTTTCCACCTCACCCTCTTTGTCTCCTTTTGGGGAATTCAACAGAGTTAACTGTGTGCATCTTTACTCTGCTGTTGCAAATCTATTGAAAACAAATGAGGGTGTTTCAAGTCAATTATTAACACTATATCTGACCTATCCATATTCAAATCTTCATTTAAAATGATGTAAAACATTTTTACTGGTATCTGCTGACATTTTCAGTCTGTAAATATTACAGAATAATTCAGGAAAAAAAAATTAGGATGAGAAATGTTTTGATCTTGAAAGAATAGTAAGTATATGTTGAACATCACACTGGAATTGAATGTGAGACCTATAGTTCTATGTATTGTGTTATTTTACAAACACACCTTGCTTACCCCTGTTCAAAATTGAATGAAGTTATGAAAGATCTAGGATTTCTGTGATTCATGAACAATTTGAAATTTAAACCTTGTAAAAACAGATGACATTTAACTTGCAGTTCCTTGAAAAATTATTCTAAAAATGACAATGTCATATATATTGCATATATGTAGCTATTTTATGTAGAATGTATAAAAAGAGAATGTGGGAAAAGAACAAAAGAGAGATAGAGCTAGGAAATTCAGAGTTCAGTTTCCGTGTTCTCTCTGAGCCTCTGGTGTTTCTTTATCTGAAGAGATTTTAATCAACATCAGATTTTTCCTGACATTTTCCCTTGTGGATTTACTCTTCATTTCCACCTGACAGATCCTTTGCAGCCCTGATTGATAGAGCTGAATTCTGAAGCAGGCAGCTATAATCCAGATGGAATCTCTGTTTTTTCTTCTCACCTTGCTGCCTTTTTCTCAGCTGTGTTGTCTAGGGTATTTCTGCAGACAGACCATCTCAACATTGGAATGGAGTTCTGCTCAAAGGCAAGAACAAAAAATGGCAACTCTATCAAGTGATTGATCTGCTTTCTCCACACAGCCTCCATATATAAGGAGACTCTTTTCTAACCAGTTTTAATGTTCTGTGAGGGAAATATTTACACTGCTTAGCTCAAAGATTTCAGTTTAGTAACTGAATCACTCTTTCAAGGTAGTTAACTCTTTCCATTGGATTTTATCCAAAATTTAGGCTCCTGCAGTTGAGTTCTCTTGAATGTATCCCCCCTGCTGGGGGAGGAGTGAGTGAGTGGCTGCATCGTGCTTAGGTACCAGCTGGGGCAAAACCACGACAGTGCCATACTTTAAGAAGACAGAGGTAGGCTACTGTGCCTCATCCTTTTGCCCACCTCTGCTGGCCTGCTCTGGTATTTGAAAGCTTTTGGTACAGTTTGTATTTTATCACCTTTAGGTGCCAAATTATATTGCTATATTTCTGAGTGTATCTCTAGAGTGAGCTGTTATTAGAACTTTCCTAAAAGTATCTGGAGATTCATGTTAAAATATTATTGTGGGACATTGTGATGCTGGGTGCATTATTTTCCTGGTGAATATTCGGCTTAGCTTAATTTTCCAGCATTGCTTCTACATGACCTTGAAACAGAGTTTTCCTGCAGTGAGTCCAGGTGTTTCTTAAAGCATTTTACACCCCCTCCTACTCAGGCTGGCTTTGTCTGCAACTGCACTTCATTGTTTCCTACATCATGGAGTGATGGCATATATTAAATAGCAATGAGAATGAAAAGACAACTCCCAGAATAGAGCAGTGGAACACAGAAGACCTCAGAAATGATAGAAAGTTACACAGTTAAATTACTTTGAAATTAAATTCACATGTCATGACCCATCTTAATCAAAACCTTAGATGGCTCTTTCTTAAGCAGTTTATTAGTATTTCCATGAATACCATCTGAATATGTCTGAGTGCAAAATACCACAAAGCAAAATTATCTTTGAGGCAAAGTCAAAACCATTTCATGGACAAAAAAGCTTTGCTGAAGTAGGTTGTTGCTAAATTCATGTCTTCCTTGCTGCAGGAGCCAAGTTGATTCAGAAAGCAAATTTAAAAGGAAGTTCTTTAACTATGGAATGGGACTGAAATCCATGAAGTCAAATATTTTAAATTATGAAGAAGCAAAACAGTGGTAATAACTATGAAGTGACAGGAACATAGAAACATGACGTACAATTGTCCTTTTGGTATAGAGAGGCCACTTAACACCAGCCCAGATTTAAATGAGTTAAATATACTCACTTAGCAGTAAAAATTAGTATACAGGGACAGGCTTAAAATAATTTTTTAAAATCTGCCCTTAATTTTAAAATATTTTCACACAACTATGTTATCTTCTGTGCAAGAATAGGGTTGGCAGTACACAACTTCTACTACATGTAACAAAACCTGAACGAGCAAAACAAATATTACCTGACCAAAGCATCTGCAAGCCAATCACTTTTTATTAGCCAAAACCATCTGTGTTACTGGTATTTCCAACATTTTTTCTGTTGTCTGGGAAAAAACAAAGCAAACATATTGAAAGTGTATTCTCAATTTTCATCATTGTCCCTCTTTTTTCCTGCTTTAAACATTTAAGAGTTTGTGGAAATTTTCAGCCTATTAAGGCTGGTTCTGAAATCTATGCATCTGTGTTGTTTCCATGATCTGTGGATGAACTATAATCTGAAAGGATCTGTGGACAAGGATGTCACTGTCAAACTTCACTCTCATAGTTGGCATGGTTTTTGAGATTTTGTTGATGTTGCTTTTAACTAGATAGCCTCTCCTTAATAGGATCTTGTCTCAAGTTACTCTTAAGTGATAGAATAATCTTGATGGGGTATACCCTTTTAGGCTGAGTTGTCATAGACCTTTATGAGCTTTGTGCAGAAAGATTAAATTTTACTATATGTTTACTCTAGGAACTCTTGGATAAACTCCCCGCTAAGACGAGGTGAACTTATAAGGAAAGACCCATCACATCAGTTATTTTTTTTTGGCAGCAGCATTAATCTAAATTATTTTATGCATTTTCACTTTTCTGTGTTTAATATTCTCTAACAGATGTTAAAGTAGACTTTCAGTTCTACAGTCCGATTTTGACTCAGTTTGTTGACGTCTTCAGTCCCTAGTTGACCACATCTCTGAACTTAAATAAAAAATAGGCTATTTTGAACATACATGGATGTATAGATGCAGTTTTTTAAAGTGCAACAGTTAGCAGAATAGCACCTGTAAGGATGCGCAAGTAGAGAGAACTGCAATTGTACTTAGTGTTTAGGTTTAAGCCAGAGAATTCTCATACTTCCCCATGAGGAGTTTGTTTTTCAGCCAGTGAGCAATAAGACAAACCCTGTTGAAACAGCTTTTAAAGGTTAAATTTGAAGAATTCAGTGCTCGCTGACCTCTGAAACAAGGTATTAACATATGATACTATCATATGCTTAATATATAGTGCCTTTTATTTGGTCTTAGTAAGGTATTATTAAATAGTTTTTAATATAAACTGATTAAGTATTAGAGAAAAGGTCTGCAAAGATAATTTACTAAGAATCTTTTACAGCAAATAGAGCATCTATGTTTAGAGGTCAGAAGATTGATGGATTATTAGTAGTGAATTTTAACTCTGTTATTAAACCCAGCATGTTGTGCAATGGAACATGGTCTTATTCATCCTATAGCCTAACATATATTTTTAGTCATTAAAAACTTACAGTAACAATAATCCATTCTGATGAGGCACCACCCTTGAATGTGATACCTACCTCCCCATTTCATCAGTGATTTTATATTCTGCTTGATTGCAGTGTCAAGACCATCTGTGTGGCTTGTATTTAAATAATTTGTTTCCTTTGCTGCCTTTAGATAGTAAAGCAAATATTTCATTGGACTCCTTAGATCATTAAGTGGTTTAATAAATGTGCTTCTTTTTTAAAGAAGTTTGCTGCATCGTTAGAAAGCCCCAGACAAGTTTTTTGTCAGAATAATAAGATTGTGATCTCAGCAGAATTAGATGTGTCAGGGGTCAGATTGTAATTAGGGCCAACATAAGATTTTTGCAACAAATGGTATCAAATATTACTGTTAAGAAGCTTGACATAGAAAGATCCTCAAATTTCTCCATGGAGTGGACTCAGGTCTTTACTCCTTACTATGACAAATCAGTTCTACAGACATAGAGATACCTCAGGGACTATGAATAGTTTTAAAGGGGATGAATGGATATTAGGTGGCAGCAGTCAGCAGCCACTCAGGTTCTTTAGAACAGGGGAGTCAGTAAAAAGATGTGTATCATGAACTATAACCAGTTATCATACTGTAGCTATAGCCAATTCCCAGACTGGCCCTGAACTTTTTGCCTAAATGCCAAAACAAAATTTCACCTTTTCTAGAAATACCTGTTTCTTTTAAAGATAAGAAAGTTCAAGAAATTTATATAGTCTCATATATATATATATATAATGTTTTATTCAAAAATCTTTTAATTGAATGATCAGATAGCAGTGAGAGATGGAGATAAATCTGGGATTCTTTCTCATTTCTTCCAGTTCAGAATTCAGTTCCAAGATTCTTTCCTGGCATACTTCCAGCTGATTGGATCTACTTAGTGAGAACCCACATGTCCTAAATCAGTGTGTGATGTTGCACAGCTGGAAGAGAAAGAACATATTTTCTCTTTTAGATACATTTTTACCATTCTTGTTTTAAATGATTTACCATTTTATACCCTCTAAATTCTAGCCAACTCCAGCGCTTGTGGTTCAGTCCTGCAGTGCATGAAAGAGCGGATTCTGTGTGGTGACAAATGCATTAAATTTTTTATAAAATGTGCTGGACCTCTGTTTAAGTGGTGTCTGAAATCAAGTGCTGGTTCTGTACATAGGTTTAACATTGTGCTGTAAAAAGCCCGAGTTCTAGGCCAGCTTCTTCTTCCAAGCTGCCACATACTGATTTTTATTCTTACAAAGCTGTATAGTGAACTATCAGTTTCACTTAAATAATGGGCCTTTGGAGGAGTTTAGCTCAGACATAGGCAGAGAAGCATCTGCAAGTTTTGAGTCAGAGGACAGATACTGCTGTATTCTAGAGCTTGTCTTGGGAACCAGAATCCTGTTCTGACATTCTACTGTATTTCAGTCTTGTTTTTTTCCTGGTGTTATTGCATACCATTGTATTGGGTTTTAAATATTACGAGGTCTTCTGGAAAATGAAGTAATTCAAGTCATTGGTAAAATAGCCTAAAAGATTTACTATGCTGGAAGATACTGCCAAAATATTTTTTAAAATGTACATTAGGAATAAAGATTTTTAAGTGTGTCAAATAATTTTGTTACAAATCCTTGAAAATTTTGAAGTAGCTATTTTCACTTAAAAAATTAATTTGGAATCTAAAGATGCAGAATACAGACAAATTCAGCAGAATACAGACAAAATGTCATAATTCTTCTGAGATGTAGTGAAAGTGTATGTGTTAAGCATAGGGTAGTTTTTGAACCTCCTTTTCTAGAACCTCCTTTGCCATTATTTCTAGTTAGTGTAATCTGGAGGAAAGAGGACATTGGGAGAAAGAGTAGTTTTAATTTTGTCTCTGAGTCTCTGTGAACTCAGAACTTCCTTGTCACAGTTTTTCCCAGCCATTAACAAGGTTGATAGTACTATTTATCTAGTTTGTAAGTATTCCTTGAGGACTCATTGGGTAGTATGTGTACAGAACCATCGTAGTATGCAAAAAGCTTGTGAAGGAAACATGAGGGGTAGACTGGAACTTACTGCTAAAAAAGCTTTTAGAGGCTTTGCCCTCCCCTGTGGCTGGCAAGGAAAGGAAAGCTGAAGAAGTCATGAAAGCTGTTGTGGGCAGGATTGTTTTCCCAGACTACAGCAGACTAACTGGCTGAAGTTTAATGAAGCTGTGAACTGGAGGGTGCCACACAGTAAGGAAGTATTCTTCTGTGAGACATTGTAAAAGGACCAGTCTTGTTCCAATAAACTTTCATTTGACTTCCCCTGTTTGGCCCCTTTGCAAAATATTTTATTATCATGGCCTGTATCATTCAAGTGCTGAGCATTCCGGGATTTCTGAATGAATGCAAGTGCCAGTGCACTTGATGATGATCCTTCACTTTTTAAAAAGTCGATACTTTACATGAACTTCAGTCAAGTCAGTATTTATGGTCGCCAAAGGAAATCCATCAGTAGGGAAAGAAACATTTTCTAGGGGTGCTTTGGTAGTTTTCTTTCCTTTTACTTGTGCTGTAATTTTGCAACATGGAGTTGAAGTATCATTTTATATGGAAGCATATTTATAACTGTGCTTTTTACTGTAGTACTTAAGGGGTGATCAGGAATGTGCCTGTGTGATATTAGGCATTCATTGGAGATACAGCCCTAATATAAACGGAAGGACAGCAGCAGCTATGTGGCCAGAACATGAGGCAGGAGTGTTCATCACATCTTCCTTTAAGAAACCAAAGCCATGTTAGGTCTTCTTCCTCCTCCACTTACATCTCTCCAGTACCTTGGTATTTTGTAAAGCAGAGAATAGGTTAGGGTTCCTGTCCTGAAGGAGAGAACATCTGCTTGGATGAAAGGCACAAGGGAACAGAAGCAGAATGGGTAAAATGAACAGCAAATTGTTTCCACAGGTTTGTGGATGGAAGGATGGGGACACTGAGGTTGCTGTGGAATAAAGGGGAGGCTGTTGGGGAACAAATGGGAGGGACATATTGCAAAGAAGGGAAGTACAAGCTAGAACTGGATCAATCAAACTTGAAGGCAGCTGTACCCAGTCTGAGGATCCTGCTGTGGGCTGGTTCTGTGGGCTCTCTGGTTGACCTGTTCTTCACCTGAACAGTTTCTTTCACTTCCTAACATGTTATTATTTGATTCAGCTTATTTAGTTTTTGGAATGAGTCTTTGTTTACAGATTTTAATACCATTTGAAGGTGATGACAAAGAATTATAGATATTTCAGTTTCTGCCAAAAAGAAAGTTTCCCTATTCTCATGTGGATACTTCACTACGTTAGTTATTCATACCATTGCACGTTTCCCGTATGCTTCCAAGTTTGTAGGACAGTGTTTCTATACATCTGACAGAGCTTATTTTCAACAAGCATAAAAATGTAATAGGTTTTAAGGACACGTGCTTTTATAAACAAAAAAGGTGCTATTTTTATGGTAGCTTCAATTGTTCAGCTCACCGAGTACCAAATGAATGGCTGTGTTTCTCAGCTATATTTCATTTCAAATATTCTAGTTATAGTTCACACTGCAATTGGTAATACTTAGTAGTAATGTTATACTATTGTATTGTCTATCCTGAACCTGTAGCTGCACAAAATGCATATGAATTGAAATCTCCATACCACAACTGAAGAGGGCATCTCTGATAAAAACAAAACAAAATAATACAAAACCCCCCACAGCCTGGAGATCAAACCACAGAACTTGAAAACTAGAAACTTGCAACATTAGTCAGAAATAAAGCAAAAGTACATATTTATTATACAAAAAAGCACTCCCTAGAATGAGAAATTTCAGTCAGTGACTAGACTATGACCGTGCATTACCCTGCACTATTGAGATCTAGAGCACAGTTTTGAATGGCTGAAAACTGTATGGAAATTTTTATTCTTACAAAATATGACAAATATGTTGAATGCATGCACAGTTTCAAAATGAGAAATTAAGATCTTTTTGCTTTTCACTTGAAATAACAAAAATCCTTTATAGTTAGTGTTGGGTCCTCTGAAAAAATAGAGAACATTGGAACATTTGGCTACATCACATTGATAAGACAGTGAATGCTGTATCTAAAACTATAGATTTTGATTTTGTTACCTACCTTAGAGTGTATATTCAAGAGAAATTTCTAAATACTACTGTCAGTGGTTGAACACAGAGGTCCAGTGAATGTCAGCCTCTTTAAGTAACTTGTTCAGTGAACACAGAATTCATTCCTCTGTGGAAAGCTTACCAGCTTTTAAAATGTCAATAATTTTAAAGGCTTGCTTTTTCTTCTGGTGGTAGGCACAGCCACTATTTTTTCCTAGTAGTTATGATGTAACAATATACTTTAGTGGCAATTTTGTGTATGCATCTAATCAATGAGAAAACAGTTTCAGGCCATAGATTACATCTTGGCAGCCAGGAGTCCCCATGGTAACGTTTAAATTTGTACCCTTCTAGCTTCAAAGAAAGGCTCAACAGCACTACAGATTTCAAACCCAGAAATAAAGAGTAGAACCTGGCAGTTTACACTGGATGCTTGGTTCTTGTCGCGCGGGAGCAGAGTAGATAGCTGCACATGCTCACAGTTGCCCTTCAGGGCCTTGTGATAGCTCTTTGCTTGCTGTTGCTTAGGAGGCTCTCTGCACAGGAGAGTTTCAATGTCAGTTTCTGTTACACAATTATTCCTCGCTCACTGCAGGAGATTTGCAGACCACATTGGCAATCAGTTGTGAAGTATGTTGGTGTTTGAGAATTCTGAAAGAATGGCATACAGTATAGTCAGAAAGCCGTAAAGAATCTAAAACTATCTTTGCCTGTTTCAGTTTTCCTGTAATTTCATTTTTCAGTGTTGAATAGTTACAATTATTTTAGATAATCTTGTTCTTTTTTCTCAGAGATCAGCGCTATTCCTTTGCTTTGAGAGGTTACAGAATGCAGAACAGAAAAAAAAAAAAATAAAAAAAAAATCCTGAAACAACAGAGCCTGCAACTTCAGAAGAATGTGGCTATGTGGAATTTTACTAGCTGATTTTGCTTCTGGCTGTGAATTGCAGGTTATTTATTTGCTTCCAGCACAATGTCACCAGTCAGTGAACAGAAACTGCAGTCTTCTCTGGGGATTTCATATCCAAAACAGATCTAGAAAACTTGACTACTTGAAGGCATACATTTGTCTGCTGTCTTTTGAGATGCAAGAAGAGAGGAAGACTAGTTCTGCACTGAGTACTCTTTGCATGTCTTATTACCCTAATCTGTTTTTTAGAAAAATGATTATATACAGTCATTTTGCCCAGGAATTCCTCTTTCAATGCTGCCCTTCTCTCAGTCCTTGGAAAATGTCTCTTGTTCAACAGCAGATTTCTACACAGACAGCCTATTGGGAGGGTCCCTGCAGAGCATATTCAAGAGTCTAGGAATTGTTTGAGGCAGCTGAAAAACAAATATTGTTAAACTAGTATAAGCTACCATACTGAGAAAAAATGATGAGGGGAAAGTAATCAAAATATGAAATCTGTCATATATTAATATGTCACTCAGAGTAGTAAGAATGGTCTTGTTAAGGAATATTGTAGCAGTGAGACAAGTTTCCAGAGGGAGGGAAGAATTCTGCTGTCCTGTCCTGTGATGCAGCATGTGGGGAGACTCCTACTATGTGAATTAGAATTTGAGAGGTCTATGATATGTCAAACATACTACTTAGTGATGCAACTGAAGGACAGTCACCACAAAAGAAAGCGTGTATCCAATTTGTATGCACACACACCCCCCCCCCCCCCCCCCCCCCCCCCCCCCCGCCCCCAGCCAACAAAGCAAAACATAACTAGTGGATTTAACAACAGCAATAAAACTGGAAAGAGCACCAGGCAACCATGAACTGATTATTAGCTTAGTGAGTAGCAATTTTAATATGTCAGTGCATCATCCTTGTCTTTTAACAGGTCCAATGACTCCCTGGTTACATTTCCTGCCCCAATCATTCACTTAAAGAGTAAAATTGGTGCTGCCTTCTTCTTTAACCACTTACGGCATTCACCTAAAACTTTACCACATTGCAGACACATTTTAAAGGATTGCAAGCACTTTGTTTAATCTATTTTGGAAGTGCCATGAGATACTCTAGCTAAGCATCCTGTGCAGTAGTGTGGACCAGCCTTGCTTCACCACTCGTTTTATCCATTGGGTTGCAGGTCACATTTGTGACCTCTCTTCTGTCTCTTTGAGCTGTTAGAGTATGCTTGGCTTCAGCTAACATTCAAAAAATGTCAAAAGGCAGCTACTTGATTCCAGAAAACCATGTTTTTTCTATTGTTACTTGTTTAAAATGAAAAATGAGTTAAAATTGCAGTGGGAAATGAGAGGTTACTATCTCCAGATGCCATTCTATGTATTTTAGCAGTGATTCAGGACAGGTCTCTGTAACTAGGTGGCTCATTCTTGGTGAATTTCCACCTCACTTGATTCCATTCAATGTACTTTAGTTTGATGGAGGAAAAGATATCCAGAAATATTTGAATTCTTACCTTAAATAGGCTGGGAATACTCTACCTCATATTCTAGAAATGTTCCTTAAAGTTATTTCTTGAGTCTTTCTGCTACTAAATATCTGATAGAAAAACTCATTCAAATGGAAAAGAAATATCTTCTCTCCAAAAATAACATATTAACCCCTAGCAGCTTCAGCAGGCATTAGTGCAAGCAGGGATGGATTGCACGCTTTCAGCTTTTAATAAACAGTGACTGGCTCTGAATTTGTTCACAGTAGAAAACAAATGATTACATTAACAATATTGCCCCCTTTCTGGTTTGTCTTAGAGACACTATTTACCCCTTCAGTATAAACCCTGAGCCACAGCAAAGAACTTATTTCCTTCTCTCTTCCGGGATTCAAATGTTTATATAACTGAGTGGACTGCTCATGTACTGAAAAAATTGTGCTGCTTTCTCATGAATAGCTTGACTTGAATAACTACCTTGAAAACAAAAGAAAGAAAAACAAAAACAAAAAGCAAGAAAGATTTGTTTTGAATGAGAGTCTGGGAGGAGGCTGCCTGCTTATCACCATTTAGAGTCACCGTTACACATGTAAATCTACATTTTGATCTGTAGAATGGTTAAACAGCTGATTGTATGGATTCTCAACCATGTTTGTAGTCACTTCTTGTACACAGTGTTCATGCCAATACTTATTGTACCTTTTTGAAAACTACATTCTGCGTTCTTGAAAAATGAATGACAAAATCAGTACTCATGGATACTGTAAAGAAAAAGAACAGCTGAGGCAAGTGTATTGTAGACTTTCTTTAAAGTTGCACTAACAATTACTCATGTCTTAGTTCTTCAGGGACTTGGGAAAGTTAGCTTGGTGCCTTTGTCCTTCTAAAACTCATGGTCTCTGAAAACTACAAGTAAGGAGACAAATCAAAAAGAATTGTAGCATTGTTTTTTGCAGTGAGAATGCTTGTGCCGTGGAGTCTAAACTGAGACAAACTTATTTTCTGTAGGTCATTGAGCAGGCAGAACCCAGTGGCTTCCTGGTAAAAACTTCCATATCTGGTGACTAATCCTCTTAGCCATTCTGTCTATCTCCTGATAGCAGCCAGAACAGAAAACAGCTGGAAATAAGAATAGGAAATAGTAATAGCTACAGAAATATAGGTGGTTTTGCTACAGATAAGAAAAGCTACTATGGAAAAAGCGTTAGTTAATCATTAGATTTTCCATTAATATCTGCAACTAAAATCAAACTTTTGGAGTCCTGCTTGAGATGGGCTTAATGCAAGAAGTGACAGAAATAACAGAATGCCCTGCCTAGAAGTACTTAGGATAACATAGGTATCCAGGGTTCCAAACACCATCAAGTAATAATGGGAAGTTATGCATGTACCTTGAATTACACTGATTATTCTCTTTAAGTGTGTTAGCTAAACAAGTAATTGAATAATAGTCTTCCATGGCAAGCTGCCATCCATATCTGCCTTTCCTATATTATATAATTAAATGAAAACTTACAATAAATATTTCCATTCTGGGTAGCTGCCCATGAGTTGGAAATGGTTTTCTAAAAGGAGCATTTTAGTTAATTTACCTTCTGTAAGTGAATCTGCTATCTCATGACTCTTGAATAATAAAATTTATGAGTAACGGATACCCAAAATAATTATTCTAATGATTGTTTCTTTCAACAGATATATTACATATGTGGTAATTAAGGGAAAATTTTAAATAGATCATTATATTAAAATTAATCTGTAATCCTGGGATGAAGTTGTGATTAATCTTTCACTACATGAGTATGAGGGCACAAATTTGTCCTTTAATTTACAGGTGAGAATGAAATTCACTGGAAAGCTTTCCAAAGGAATTTTAGGTTGACTTGGGGCTGTCTGTGCCTGAGTAGCCAAAGTTGAATGACACAGGATATGAATGTTCATGCCACACAGGGGACACAAAAGTGCAGCTCCCATAGCAGTGAAAGTCTATTTGGGGTTCAAATAAATGGAGTAAATAGAACCCTAAATCTCTTCATTTAATTGAGGTATTACTATTCTCTGAAATGGACTTGGGTAAGATTAGAAAAGATGGCCCACAGTGACTCCTGATGCTGTAAGGGAATGGGAGTTTTTCTTATGTTTGGAGTGATTTTATGAACCCTCAGCCTCACTGAGTAGAGAAATAATTAAAGCATACAGCTAATCCACTAATCCAAGCTGAGGTTTCACACTGGAAAATTTGGTGTCATGTCAAAATCCACTGGATTCCATCTTAAAACTGTGATGTAATTTGTTTTCCCAAAGAAAAATAGATTTGTTATTGAATGGTAATGAAATGGCAGGAAAGAATAACACAAGGTTGTAGTTAAATAGTGAATGTTATGTAATGTGCTACCTAGGAACAGCCTGTGTAGCTTCCTCATCTTGCTCCACAGATTCCATTACAGGTGCTTGCATTGTGCACGTTATTCACTAGGTATTCATCCATAGTGTCTCAGCTAAGTCTCAGTAGTATAACTGTATCTCCAGAGCTTAAAGTTGCTGTAAGCCAGTGTTTCAAGCAAAGTTATTTTATTATCCCTTGTGTTAATATGCAAGATACATAGCCGGTCCACAGAAAGAATGGTGAGCTAGAAACCCACACATGAATGTATTTATTAAGTGATTACTAAGGCAATGGAGACATAAATTATCTTAAATATTTGAGCACCTGAAATATACACTAAAGATATCATCTATCTTGTATTTGTTGTTTACTTTTTGACGAATTGTAACATCCACTTACAGACTAGAACCAGAGATACAGAGCCAAGCATTCAACTGGTGTACACTTACTGCTTTTCTGCTAAAAGCCCACCTGGCAACAGTCTGAGTCTTCTTAGTGAAGCTAGAAGCCATAGGGTAGCTGCTGAGAAAGATCTGACATATTTGCAGCTCTCCATTACCAAAAGCTAGTGGTGTTACCTTGTGTTACCACACAAGGAAATCCTATTTTATATCCCATGGCACCTTAGCTTCTAGACACAGCCATACCAAGGGGCTGTGCCTAAGGTAGAAAATCCTAGTAGGATTTTATTTTTTTTAATTTTTTTTAATTTTTATTTCCCATTCACTATTATTTTGCTGTCTTTCACTGTGAAAGATTGTGCACTTTAATCTGTAAGTAATTACTCATTGAAGAGAAAAAATGTCATTGATGTATCTGCAGGATGTATTTTGCAAGAAGAAATAAATGCTACTGTAGCATTTGTTACACGAAGGGGGTAGCAAAAATAGAGTATGTCTACTAGGTTATTTTGAAAGACCATTTTAAAATTAATTTAATATTCCAGCTAAAAGACTCATGCAGTGAAACTCTACACCTTCCTTTGGGAGACTTATACTGCTTATGAGGTCTGAACATTAGAAATCTCTTTCTGACATGAATACTTAAATATTCTTTATCTTATTTAATCCTTTACTCCTAGACACATGCTTCTTTGTACCACACTGATAATTTTCCTCTTTCATAGCATGTTTATCGTAATTTTTATAGTCACTATGCTTGCTTTTAATTATTCATTTAATGTAAATATTTTTAGGTTTTTTAGTATTTCTTCATACCTAGATCGCAGATTAGTAATAATTTCAGCTGTGTGTTGCTGAATTCCTTCTATTAAGACAGATGTGATGATCTTGCCACTCCCAACCTCCTCTCATTTTTCTATCTGCAGTTGCAAGAGATCCATAGTAACAAGGGACAAAGGCCTTCTTACTGAGATTGGCTTCAGTGTGAAATCAGAGACAATCTGTGTCTCATATATTCTTGCCTACTTGTATCTAATTTGCTCTCTGCTTTGTCTGAGGACTCTTGCTGCTTTACCTGTTTAACTCTTGCTACATGTTTTTTTCCTTCACTTTGAATTATTTTCCTTGTAGTTGTGCTTGTAAGGATTTTTCTACTGTATCGTATTTTAAGAGTCCGTATGAAGTAGAAGTCTGTGGCTCACGAAATGTGGATTCAATTTCCAGCTCTACCACTGGCCTGCTGTGTGATCTGAGACCTGTGATCCTATTTTCCTCTGTAAAATGAGCGTATGGAGCACCTTTCTTCTGGAGTCATAGATGAAGCCCTCTGGGGAAGTTATGGTGGTAGGACACAACAAGGAAAGCAAAGAGATAAAAGAATCAGACTTTGAATAAAAAATCCAAGAGGCAAAAATGGGAAAAAATTAGACCTTTTCTTTCAAGAGGTTAAAATAGAAAAAATTTAAAGGTCATAAACTCATATTTTTAATGTAGATTAGTTTAAAGACTGTCCAGTCCATAATTTCTTGAAATAGTGGTGTATCTCAGAATATTGCTTTGAGCCAGGGATGCAGAAGCATTATTGATACTAAATATAATATCTGGTCTGCAAGAGACTCTATAACATAGGCTTCCTATAAGGTCACTTTCTATACATGTGCACAGTGTAAACAGCTGGGACCTTTATGCTGCAACTAATAGCAAACTAGTGAGGAGAGCTGGAGGTAGGCAGGAGAGCATCACAGAGGTGCTGCTGTGCACCTGTGGCCAGTTGGCAGAATATTTCCATTTTCAGTGGAAATTTTGAACCTGAGAATTTCTTTTAGCTCTTCAGTTTTTTTGAAGTGATGATGTAAAAGTGAAAAGTGACCACTTTTGCAGGAAACAAAATGGGAGGCTGATTTCAGTTGTCAGATTAATGAGCTTTCAGAAAGGTCTTGTGTCTTAATGCTGTTTTAGGTGCTGGGCACCTGCCATTCCCTCTCATGTTAGGTTCTAAAAGAGTCTATGTGTCAGGATGCTGTTTGTAGTCATGTAGTTTGACAGTAACTGTTTAATTTCAGAAGTAGAAATCTATATTATTAGGAATATTTCAACCAGCTTAAAACTAACAGAAAATGACATATTCTATGATTAATTCATGTAGATGTTTAAATACATATAAAATTGTAATTTAAATGTAGATATCTGTGTATAATAGATTATAATTCTAAAGCTAAGGAGGGTGTACAGACAACAGTAGGTAGCAAAAGCAGAAAGTTTTTCCTTCCTCCAGAGCAATTATCAAATGCCTACTCTAACCATTGGAGGCTGTTTCAGAATACAAGCACCCTGAGTATTACCAAGTTACAGCAGTATTACCCTAACACTCCCTCACATATGATAGGTTGAAGAGTTTCCAGTGTAGAAACAGTCACACCCACTTCATATCACGGAGAAACTTCCCAGCATGAATCTTTCTATTGTTTGATTATCGTTGTATCTATTTTCCTTCCTTGATGTATGATCTTGGAAGTCAGAAAACAAATGGATGCTGATATGATCTGAAGCAGAAATAGGCATAACCGATGAGCATAAAACTTGTCTCTCTAAGCCTTGGGAAGCTAGGGAGAATATTTGCATTCTCTGGGTAAAGGGCTGTGATGGGCAGCCTCACAAATTGCATAGTAAAGCCTGGTTATTCACAGAAATAAGATGGAAACCAGGTAAATGAGTACTCCCTTTGTGGTACATTTCTTTCTGAATCCTTTAGTAAATATTTACTAATTTAACTTTCAATGGGGAAATTAAGGTAGCAATCTTAATTGTTTGCTTTGGCACAGAGGCTCAAAGGAAAAAAAGTCAGGTTAGAGCAAATGATTCTCTTAAGTATGTGCTTGGGTCTGTTGCTTTGAGTGTTTAAGTTACCACTTAATTTACACAGATCAAGGCTTGTTTTTACTGAGTTCTATGTCCTCTGGGAGGGTCTTGGCATCTAACTGCTTATAAGGTCATGTCAGGACATCTAGCCTCTCATCTGGCTAGGTTTCACTTTGGATTTTCTTTCCTGCTGAGCAATAACTGATTTAAAATTTTCTTTTGGTCACATACAGGTTTATCACTGCTAAAGAACAGTATTTTCAATATGAATTAATCACAGTGAAGTATCAAACAAATATTAATGCTTTACAACATGTTTCTGAAACAGTGAGTTATTACTTCTGCAGTACAGATAAGGCTTAAAGCAGAGACAGAAAAATGCTAATTTTTCCCTGTACTTATGCAACTTGAGAAACTTCAGAGCACCTCCTGCTCCTCTTTCTATAGTGTTCAGAAGTTTTGAAAATCAGGTCCTTTGTGTTCTGAGTTGAGCAGTTATACAGAATGTTTGGGATAAAACATAAGTTTCTGGGTAATGCATTAGTCACAACACTGTCCCTTCTTAACAGGTAAGACTGAAAATGATCTCAGGTTAACTGAGATTTGTGGTTACAGTCTCCACTGCAGTATTTCTCTTTGCATAAGAAAAATTGGGATTTCTTATGATTTGATTGTTTAATTTTATATTATTTGGTTTGATTGTTTTTAAACTTGGTTCGTCTTCCAGAAATTTTAGTTTCCTAGATTTATGAGCCCAATTATAAAACCTGTATTTGGGCTTTTCAGAATTTCAGCTCAAACATGTGTTTTGTACAGTCATTCCATGAGCTAATAGAAGTAAAATGCTCCAGTTCTGGATGCTTACACATCACCAGAGATAACCATGGTATTTGGACTCCTGTGTTGCATATATTTTTTCTAAGCTATATCAGGATTTTTGGATTTTTTTTTTTCCTGGTGAAGAAAATTATATAGGGTAAAAACAAGAGTGTTAAAATCCTCAAACTGTTAGCGAGTTTTAGTCTAAATCTCTCTTAAACGATACATTTAGGCGTATTTTAGGACTTCTCTTGTTTTTAATTCCGTGTTAAACACACAATAATATAAGGAATCTGGATCACCATGCATTTCTTTCTTTCCTTTTTTATTGCTTTTTTGAAGTGAATTCATTGGAAAAGCTCCATTTTATCCATCCCAAACACAGAATTCTGAGATGTTCATCCTGGGAGCTAGTTGGGAAAAACTGATAGATTAAAACATTTGTCTATCATAATGAGAATCTGGGCTTTAATTCCAACACTACTAGAACTGGCCTTGTCCAACTGCCCTGCCCCAAACACTCATTATCTCCTAAATTAAGGGGCTGTGACTTGTCCACCATTTCAAATGAAGTCACGAGATTTTGCTCAGTGATGAAAATAGAACCTATTTAACATTAAACATTGGAAGAGATGACAGAGGGCAAACAAACACATACTTCAACCAAGTAGTAAGGAGCAGTAAGGATACAAAAAATGTAGAAATCACATGATGTGTATAAAAATTCTCTTTGTCTCTTTTCCCTTATCCTTGGGAATGTATGTTAACATTGGTCCTGATTCATTAGGCATTTAAGCACATCATGGAAACATTCTCTAAAAGTAAGAAGATTCTGAAGTACTTCACCAAACCCTGGCAATAAATTTGGTAAATCCTGTTTTCAGCTTTGGCTATTTTTTTAGTGCCACTTTTGAACACAGGAATCTTTTTGTTCAAGCCAGAGTGTTTTCTGAAATGATAGATGGAGTTTCATTGTGCAACAGCCAGAATTCCATTAGGATGCAGCAGTGCTTCAGGTTTACAAATGTGTTTTCAATAACAGATCTGAAAGAACAAAAGTGGTAAGCATCAGTGTCATCCTTTTAAAGACTGACTAAACTGATGTTTGAAGGTGTTATAGTTCTCTGTTCTATAGAATAAGACAGAAACAGGCAGAATAGCCTTTTTAATCATCAATGCTGTTGGCAATAAACCAGTAGTGTGTCTTTTTCCTTTATAATAAAACTGATTTACTGGAAGAATTTTACAGTTAAATTTCCAAGTGGAAATAGCAAATTTCTGCCTTATGATGCTATCTTCTATCACAGGCAGAATAACTGCATTGGGATGCTCATTTGTATCTTAAACTTTTAAGAACAGTTAGGCAATAAAGCAAAAGCCCAAGGGAAACTGCTGAACTACCCCATTCTAGAATACTTATACATTCATTAAAAGTGAGTTAGGTTAAAAGAAATCTGTTCTGGCACAATAGAAAGATACGGTCTTTACTTTCTCTGCAATTCTGTACAAATGGCTAGGTGAGGATCATGACATCTTATTTATGTGATATTCATTCTGTCTACAGTAACACACAAATGCTGTTTATGGTGCAAAGTGTTAGGATTACATAAGGTAATTGACCATGGGTGTTCAGCAGTGTTATGTTTAATCTTTGATCAAGCACCATGCGTGATCAGAGATGACTCAGTGAATTTATCTCTTGCTCAAGGTTCCCCAGTTTCTTATTTTTATAAGAAGGACATTATTTACTGTGTACCAACTGTTAAAGCAGGTATATATTTATTGGAGTGAGCAGGGGGAGTTAGAAAGTTATAGCCCAACGATCCTTGCTGTTATCACCATATGGAACTGCATGTGTTCTTCATCACATAGTGCAAGAGAAAAGCTATTCATCCCATCTTTGTCAACATCCTGGTTCTATGCACTCCTTTTCAGTAGAGCTATCTTTAATAGGAACAAAGGCAGCACAAGAAAACAGTAATGACGGGATAATGGAAGGCACAGAAAGCTTTTTGGTGACTCCGAAAGGATCTATGAACTCAAAAGGAACAAACAACTCTCTGAGCTCTCCCATATGTTCTAGTGGCAAAAAGACCTAATAGAACACAGAAGCAGGGGGTGGGGGGAAGAAAAAAAAAAGAGGAAGGAAAGTGATCTTACTTCTGTACATAGCTTTGGTGATAGAAAACTTCATCAGGTTCTCATTTCCAAATTTTAATACCAATTTTTAAAAAACTGTAGTGAATACAGAAATAGATCTGACATGCTCTTAGGATCATAGAAAGTGTTTCACAACGGGCAATTTGGAGCTTTGTCTGCTTAGTTTATCAAAATAAAGATTGAAATTTGTCTAAGTTACTCTGGGCAAGAACTTGTCCAGAGATAAAATAACAGGTGCAAAGGAGGTGGCCCAAAGCCATGTCAGAGCAGATAGCTAGACATTAAAGAGATTAAGCAGGACATAAGCATACATTTCAGCTAGGGAGAATGATTTTAATAGTGGAAAGTAATAATAATAATAACAACAACAACAACTACAACTACAGCTGTTGTTGTTATTATTTTTGATCTTATGATGTATAAAACCCCAAAAGGAAACAATAAACTAAGGAGGAAGAAAGCACACTTACAAACTTATACCCAGTTTATACTGCTTAACTTATGTGTATGTATACTTTTGTTTATGCTTACCAGCTTGGCTGTTTTTTCTTGTTAACCGAGTATGAGCTCTTCAAAGTCCGGTGGCTGAGTAGGAATAGTAAAATGAAGGGTATTCTCTTGCAGCTAGTGTCAATGTCTGTTTCTTCTAATTTGCCATTCATTGGTTTTTTGACTACTTCATTTAGCAAAGAAATCATTGCCTTGAGCTCCTTTCTGCAAGATGCTAGACTCCTTCTTTCCATTAAATTTAGAGAGGGCTGAGGTTATGAAGTATCTTGCAACATCCATCCCTAATTAATCATTTTGAAAGCTATCATAAAAAAGGTTATGGTGTCATAATATCACATGTCTACATGAAGAATATAATTAAATATTGAACTACTAGGTCATAAAAAGTATAATGTGGAAACAAATTATGTGGAATGCAGGAAACCATGAACTGAATAATGGTCTTGCATTTAGTACAGTGACTGTGAAGTGTTCTACATCGGGCTAGGGAATTGTCTTAGTACTTTCTGTCTTAATTAGATGTTTCTGGTATATTCATTGTTCAGTGTTTTCATGGGATCATAAAAGTCTATGTATATAATTTTAGATCTGGAATTCATTTTAGTATAGCATATCCTAGAGCCAGAAGAACGTTTAAAATACAGTAAAAAATTGAGAGGTTACTTATCCAGTTACAGTCTATGTGGTCTGTGGCACAGATATTTTAATTTTTAATGCATGCCATCTTAGAGTTACCCAAAAATATGGTGTACAGTGAAGATTTGTCAATGGCCTCATTGGTGCCCAACAAGGAAATTATTTCCTACACCTTGAATATTAAATCGAAAGCTCTTATTAAAGGGAAAAGTTGAAATAGGAGTTAGTCCAAACTAGACCACTGGGACTGTGTTCATTATGGCTGCCAAATGACAGACTAATCCTGCTTACTTTGGGTGTGCTATAAAAAACAGTTTTTAGGAGGCGTAGAGAAAAAAGGTGTGAGATAATTATGCATCTTTAACTATGATGGAGAGACTTTTGTCTTTATGTGGTTAGCTAATGGAATGTCAGAGAAAACTAAATCTACAAGAATCCATTTAAATCAAAGTTAAAAAGATATTATACTGAAGGATATTCCCACTCAGGAAAGCTGTAGGAAAGCATCTGTAAAGGTAGAAACATTCACTGTTTTCCTTGATTCCAGCAAATGTACTGGCATTTTTGACATTTATGGTGATTCTGCTTTATAAATAAGACTTGTTCTCAGTGATTTTAATGTATTTTCTCCTTCCAGTTGCTTTCCTCTGTTTCAAATAATTGATGAAACAAACTTTGCAGTTGTTCTTGCACACATTGATTTGTGTCTAGTTAGAAAAAAACCCAATGTTTTAAGTGAGTGTAACTGAAATGTAATGGATGTTACTGAAATGCAGTGGCAGTATTTTGAAATGTTCAAACTTTTGTATGAATTAAACAATACGCTAGGGAGTAAGCTCTTTGATTATGCATTCCTGAATGTTCTGGTTTTAATGAAGTTAATCCTGATTTTACTGTACAGTGCAAAAGA